>NC_141543.1:40327500-40535000 GCF_021556685.1 Rattus norvegicus | reverse complement strand
GATTGTCTTCTTTTTATTGGGCTTGCTAGATTATAGAAAATTACCACCCACTTCATACAAACCTTCATTCTGTGAGTGAAAATCATTTTCTATAGAAGAACAGATAGTTTATTTCTATAATAAAACATTATAAGTGTTTATTCCCAGTCTCTCCTTGACCTTTATTAGCTGCTGAGTCAAGGGATTTCCCGTGAGTAGGTGTGACAGTTGCATTTCAGCCTGTTCATCCTTAAAGCCACTTTCCCGCCTCACCTAGTGACAAGCAGCTTCTTTCCTGTAGCTAACTGCTGTTCTATTTGTCCATTCTAGGTTGGTTGGTTTGTTTGTTTGTTTTGAGACAAGGTCTCTCTTACTACAGACCACACTGTCCTGGAACTCATAGAAATCCACCTGCCTCTGCCTTCTGAATGCTGGGATTACAGGTATGCACCAGCACATCCAGCTTAACTTGTTATATATGGAGAGCACTACACCAACAGTACAAAGAACACTTCACCTTGACCCTTTGTCACCCTTGAGCTCTGGTTTCCTTGTCACTTGCACGATGCTTCCCCTCCCAAATTTCCACTCGGCTTTGTTCTGTGAGCCACCCGAAGACACATACTTCTCTATCCCACTACCCCGCCTAAGAGCAAGACTGGAAATCCGTGTAAGAATTACACTAGTAAAGTCATTCTATGCATGCAAAGCCACTATTGTGTGATGTGTGGGGCAGTCTTGTTTGTAAAGATGACTTTTCCTTTCTCACCTTTCTTTTCAGGCCTCTCAGCTTGAAAACAAGAGCAAACATTCTCCACACTTAGTCTCCACTTTCTCATTTTCAGACTCACAGTCTGTTTCTCCTCCCTTTACCCTCTCCACCTGAAATGACTAGCACATGTTATCTGCTGTTTATCTACTTTTCTGAAACTGCCCCCTTCAGGACACCAAAGATGGTATTGCCAAATTCAGTGGTTTCTTAGTCACCATTCTTAACTTCCTCCTCCAAAAGACTCCTAGCTTCTGCTCTCTTCTGATTTGCTTTCCAGCTCTGACTCCACGCTTGTGTATGTGCATGCACGTGTGTGTGTGTGTGTGTGTGTGTGTGTGTGTACGTGTGTACGTGTGTACGTGTGTACGTGTGTACGTGTGTACGCACTCGCGCACGCGCTCCTGCATGCCTGTATGTGTGTCTCACTCTCCTTTCCTATTTTTCTTTAGTTTTTGTAACAAATGTTGTGTTGAGATCCTACTGTGTGGGCCGGCATGTTCCAGGTACTAGGAATAGAACAGTGGGCAGGACAAATTAAAGCTTGGTGCTGTGGAGAGAAACGATCAGTAGTTTCAAAAGTTAATTCTACCCAAGAGTGTTAATGGGCACTTAGGAGACCAGCTCCTCAGAAGGTTGAAGGAAGGCTTAATTAATCAAGTTAAGTAGGGTTTCACTGCATCCTGTTTGAGACCAGCCTAGGTAACTTAGTGAGACCTCATCTATTAGGTGCAACCTTGGCTGGCCTGGAACTCCTAGAGATCTGCCTGCCTCTGCCTCCCAAGGGCTGGGATTAAAGGTGTGCATTACCACCACACAGCTTCTGTTCTTAATTGTACCTAAAAGAAAGCCATCGCCTAGCTGAAAGTCTTAGGAAAAGACATTCCAGATAGGCCGGCCAGTACAAATTGTCTGAGACAGGAGACTGCTGAGTGTGGGAGAAAAGTCAGTGGCCTGAGCAGCCTGGCAGGTGGACAGCTGCTAAGTTGGTAAGCAGGGACAGAAGTCAGGTTCATTGGGAAGCAGTAGGCAACTTGAAACTCCATCTGTTGCTCTTACCACCCAGTGGCAGCACAAAGTTCCTAGCTACCTGCCCCAATGTTCTGAATTCTTGAATGAAAGACAGACAGACAGACAGACAGACACACACACACACACACACACACACACACATACACAGCCTTATTTTTAATATGTCTTAATCAGCCCAATGGCTGGACCATTGGCTGACCTTTCCTGGACAGTATTTTTTGTCTGTAGATGAATTAGGGCAATTCTTGCCCAGTGGCTACCTTGTCACAGCTGGAGCAGCTCCATATGGAGGTTATGATGCTCAGTGTCTTCTTTGAACCATGAAGGGGGCACTGTCAGGAGCAGACCTGTCTCTTAGTCAAAAATCTAATTATAATGAAATGATTATAAATGTCACATTTTGTGGAATTTTGATATTTTTGAAGACTATATAAAGTATACCTGAACTGTTAAACTTGGACTATTCTTAGCTATTTCTATTTGAATAATATTGGAAACATCTTATAATTAAACCAGAATCTAATATAACCATGAGTTTATTATCTGGCCCTTAACTTGCATTAATCATTGGAGTTTTAATTTTTATAACATTTATTTATTTACTGTATGGGAGGATGGTGCATGCATGTAATGGCAATTCTTCCCTTCTACCATGCTGGACCCAGGGCAACCCAGGTTATCAGGCTTGGGAATAGGAGTCATCTTGCTGCCTCTGGCTTAGCTTTTTTTTTTTTTTTTTTTTTTTTTAATATTTTGGTGCCAGATGGAAGATATCTGGGATTGGTGAACAGATCGTGAAGATCATGCACACACAAAGGCAAAATACTCATACACATAAAATAAAAGTAAAATTTAAGAAATGAAATTTGGGGGCTGAAAGTATAGGTTAATGGTAGAACATTAGCACAAGCATGACCCTGAGTTCAATTTCCAGCTCTTCAACAGAAACAAACAGACAACCCCAGCTTTCCTTTGCGTGTTTGTTTTATGGAGAACAGACTCTCATGTGGTCAGGTGGTATAGCTAACACTGGCCCAGATTTCACATTCTTGGTCTCCGCCTCCCAATTACCAAGATTACAGGTGCTGTCACTGGCTCCTTTTTCTCTCAGATTTCTTTTCTATGTGTGTGCATATGCACACATGCATACAGGTCCCACAGAGGCCAGGAGAGAGGATAGATTCCCTGGAGCTGGAGTTGCAGGCAGGTCCAGCTTCCTGACGTGGCTCCCCCAGAGAGGAGGGTGCTCTTCATCACTGGGCATCTCTGCAGCAGCTTCCCACCCACCCCCTTTTTTCCTTTTGACACAAGATCTTACTGTGTTACCCAGATTAGTCCTGAACTTGCAATCTTTCTGTCCTAGGCCCCAAAGTGCTGGTATTACAGGCATGCAGTATTATACCTGGTTCTTTTTTACACACTGGAAAAACAATATTCCTAGACAAATACCTCTTCTACTTTAAAAAAAAAAAAGTGATATTTTTTTCCTAAGTAGCATTGTTGATTGTTTTCTGGCTTTAAATGTTACTTGTAATAATAATTTTGAAACTTCCAGGCCAGATCTGTATTTCTGCTAGTCTACTGTCCATTCCCATGTGTTTTTCCAATATATTTAAAATGGACTTTTTTTCCTACTATATCTATTTAACCTACCAAATCTTATTTAACCAGCCATACAAAAGCAACTTGTATTCCTCTACCTTGCTTCAGATGCTTGTTGTTTCAGCATCAATAGTAAGTTAATCCTGGGAACCAAGGATTTTAGATACTGGGTCTGTATCAACCACTTGATGGGCAGTGAAGCCCATGCGTCCGTCTCTTGGGAAGGGACGCCTCTTGAGTGCCGTTGGAGCACTTGAAAGAACTGACCTGTAACATGAGTCTTAAGTTGTCCTTCATTCTCCTTCCTTTTTTGTTTTGCTTGGTTGTTTCAACACAGGTTTCCCTGTTTAGGTCTGGCCATCCTGGAGCCCACTCTGTACACTAGGCTGGTCTCAAAATCAAAGGTTTGCCTGCCTCGACCTCCTTAGTGCTGGGATTGTAGGTGTGCACACTCGCTGCCTGCCTATTCTTGATGTTTTTCAAGGGTTCTATGGAACATCAGTTTTGTATTGGCTGTTTCTGTTCTAGGGGCTGTGGAATGGCCTGGTGCTCACTTGCCTGGAGGCTCTGGGTTTGATCCTCAGAAACACACACACACACACACACACACACACACACACACACACACCCTAAAGTGAAATATTTGGGACTCTGGGCTAAATGAATGTAATCAGCTTTCATTATTAGGTCATTGCAAACTATAACAAACAGGCTGAAACCCATGAGGACTTGCCCTCTTACCAAAAAGCATCTAAGAGGAGTTTGATTTCTTTAGGAAACTAAACATTTGTGTGTGTATGTGTGCATGTGCATATTTGTTTAAGCCTGTGTGAGTGTATGCCACAAGTGGGAGTGACTGTGGAGGCCAGAAAAAGGTGTCGGATATGGAACTGGATTTAACAGGTGGAAACTTGGGTTCTGTGGAAGCACAGCAAGAACTCTTAACCTCCGAGCCATCTCTCGTAGCCACATCAGTTTGAAGCACTCTGAACTCCACAACCCTTTACATATTTGGCCATCACTCCATCACTGAGCTATATCTTTGACTCTTCAGACTTTCTTTTTTTGAGTCAGGGTATCATGTATAGCAATAGCTGGTGTAGAACTCACAGACATCCACCTGCCTCTGTCTCCCAAGTGCTAGGATTAATGGGAAGCACCACCATGCCTGGCCAGATCTCTAAAACTTTTCATCTTGAGCTTTTAAACTTAGTAAACAGTAAGTACAGGTATAGAGCAATGGTTTCATGGCTAAGAGCACTGGTTCTCTTCTGAAGACCCAGATTAGGTTCCCAGCACCCACATAGTGGGCCTCTTGTAACTTGTAACCTTCTGTAACTCCAGGTGCTGAGAATTCAATAACTTGGCTTTTTCCAGCACAAGGCACACCCAAGGTGGTACATGAATGTACATGCAGGTAAAGCACCTATACACACACATGATTTTAAAAGATTTAATATTTAATACATTTATTTTTAGACCAGCTGTATACTGAATTATCATAATTCATTGAAGTGAAAAAGAAAAACTGTACATTCTACATGCTTAATAGAAACCAGATACTTTAGAAGGTGAAATGGTTAAACATGCTATTTATAGTTCAAGGAATTTAACTTCTAGGGAATTATAAATAATAACATTTAAAAATAAGATGGCTACATCACTTTTTAAAATGGAACCAGTAGGCATCTTAGTAGCATGATATCCTTTAATAACCATTTGGAGAATGCTTTTCTTTAAATAAGACTTTGAATCACTACTGTGTTTCCTTTTTTTTTTTTTTTTTTAAGATTTATTTGTTTTATGTATGTGAGTACACTGCAGCTATCCTCAGACACACCAGAAGAGGGCATCAGATCTCATTACAGATGGTTGTGAGCCACCATGTGGTTGCTGGGAATTGAACTCAGGAAGAGCAGTCAGTGCTCTTAACCGCTGAGCCATCTCTCCAACCCCTGACTACTGTGTTAAAACTTAAATGTTTTACACTGACTCCATATAATACCTATTTGATTTTTTTAACATAACATGCATGAAAATATTTACTGATCACTCTTCCATATTTCTCTGCAACAAAAATAAATCTATAAATTGAACTTCAGATTTTCATTGTTCAGCATGTGTGTGGTGCAGGGGATGGAACCCAGGGCCTCTTGTGCACTCTACTTCTGAGCTATAGCCCTAGCTCTTTAGAAAAACAGTAAGTTAATTAAAGAAGATGAAGTTGATTCATAGAAGAGATAGGAAAGAAGACCTGTGCAGAATCTAGATTTAAAAACGATGGGGGCGGGGCACGGCTCTGAAAGGAACAGTGAGAGGAGAGGGAGAGACATGAGAAGGTAAAGGGGTGGCTACTGTGAGCAGAGCAGCTGTAAGTAGGTATAGGTGACATCACAATGACATTCTTTTATACAAATGATGTATCCTAACTATTGAGGAGTAAGCACATGGGCATGTGTGAATGTCTGTGTGTCACACCTGATTCGTAAGTTACATTATAATGATTTAATATGTAATGAACAACCATTCGTTTGCTGTCTGTTTGAGACAGTCTCTATAGACTTGGCTATCCTGATCTCCCCTATGTAGACCAGGCTGGAACTCAGAAGAGATCCACCTGCCTCTGTCTCCCAAGTGAGACCAAAGACCACCACATGCAACTGTATTGTAAGTGCTTATAAGTAACTATTAAGCAAGATGCCCAGGTTTAGCAGAGACGCCCTCGTTAACCTTAATGAGACAGGTGAAGTAGCCACTCCTACCTTGTTCATAACAATGGACAAGCTTTTCTTGCCATTAGAATGAGGGAGAGTTCTCAGTTTTTATTCTGTTTTTATAAACCTAAGTCCTTAGAAATCGTGGTTCATGTGAAGGAAAGGAAAAACTTTGGTTACAGCAATATTTCATATGAAACCTTGTTTGTTAGTCCCAGATCACACTGTTATAGCCAGAAAATAGCCCTTTTGTGCTGCTCTCTGCACACAGTGCACTTCCATTCCTGTTTTACTGAAGTGCTGGACTCCAGTGTGTGCCAGAACATCCATTTGTCCTACATGGGGTCTAGACTGCACTCAGAGGACCAACCTTGCCCAGCAAGCACCCTCACTTACTGTGTCATCTTGCCAACCCTGGAATATTACTTTTAAAAATGTATGTGCTCCACATGTGTGCCTGGTGTCCAAGGTCAGAGAAGAGTGTGAGATCCTCTAGAACTGGAGTTGCAGACCGTTGTGAACCATGGGGATGTTGGGGAAAAGGCTGGGGTCCTCTGCAAGAGTAACAAATGCTTTTAACTATTGAGGGCATCTCTCTAGCCCCTGGAATATTACTTTTAAAAGAAGAAAATCTTGTCTTTTTTTTTTTTAATGTGTGTATGGCATATGTGTATGTACAGACCCAAGTCTGACATGGGATGCCTTTCTAGAGCATACTTTTCACCATACCTTTTGAGACAGGGTCTCACTGAATGCCCACAGTCACTAGTTAGCTAAACCTGGCTGGCTGGTTGGCAAGCACTGAGGGTCCACTTGTTTTGTCTTCCCCACCTCCAATCCCATGCTAGGGTTACAGAGTATGTTTGAGTGTGTGCGTATGTGTGCATGTGCATATGCATGTGCGTGTATGTGTGCATGTGCGTTTGCATGTGCGTATGCCTATGGTTGTTGGCAATCCAAATTCAGCTCTTCATGTTTGCACCAAAAGCAGTACAGACTGAGCCCCTTTCACTTCTAACATGATGGACCCAGAGGATATTTTTTGAAATGAAACAAAGTAGTCACAAAAAAAGACAAACACTGCATAATTCCATTTGTATGAGATACTTAAAAGAGTCAGACTCGGCAACAAGAAGAAGGTTGGCTCCTGGTGAAAGTACAAAGGAGAGGACAGTGGAGATGGAGTTTCAGGGTTTTGTGGTTGATTTGTTCCTAGTGTTGAGGGTTGAGAGTCTTGTCATGCTAAGCAGGTGCTCCACCATGGGACCTCTTCATACTCTTAAGTTTTCCTTTCTGGAAGATAAAGGCATTCTAGTGATGTGTTTAAACAGCAGTGTGTGTGCGCGTGTTTGCAGTCCCCCCACTAGGCTTTTTACATGGGTTTTGGGAATGGAACTCAAAGGATCAGGCTTGCGTGGCTAACATTTTTCCCCATTGAGCCATCCCCTGCCTTGGATGTGTGTTTGATCAGAAGACAAGTTGTTTTACAAAGCATATAACCTGATACTTTTAATTCTGTGTGTGTGTGATGGAGGCCTGTCAGTACCTCTTCCACCTTCTTCTTTAAGGCAGGGTTTATCAAGCAAACCCGAGCTCACTGATATGGCTAGTCTTGCTAACCAGTTTGCTCTGAGGCACTCCCGTCTGTCTTCTGAAGCAGGAATTATGGGCAGGCTCCCACCCCCACCTGGCATCTATATAGGATCTATGGAATCTAATTTCTAGTCCTCAGAGGAACCACTGAGCCATCAACTTTTTTGGTTTATTTCTCCCACCCCCTTTTTTGGTAGTGTTGGCTGTGTTGGAACTCACTCTGAAGACCAAACTTGCCTCGAACTCAAGAGTTCACAGAGCCTGCCTCTGCCACCACTGCCTGGCCAAGGCATTGTCATTTCAAAGGCAATTTAAAGAAAGGTGTCCATGATTTTCTCCTATATGAAACAAGGAAAAATCTTTCTCTTATTTAATGTTCACTTCAGTCTCACATAGTAGACATTATTTGTCCAACTGTATGTAAGTGAACGGAGACCTACAGCAGGCTGATTGGGCAAAGTTGCCAGCAAACTGGTAGAACCAGAATTCAAAGTAAAGGCCACTGTCAGGGCTCTTTATCCTTTCACTGGATTACTTAGTTTCTGTAGGTCATACGGGGAAAGCACTCTAAAAGTTATAGACTTTTAGAAAATAAGTTGCTGGTTATTATTTTATTTAGTAAAGACCAATGGTTTTTCATTGAAGACTGTGGCAGAGAGCCAATGAGGTACAACAGCACTTTGTAACTTTTACCTCCTTGCTTATTACTCCTGCAGTCCCTGCCCCTCAATTTTCTTTCCTTTCCTTTGAGAGTCTCATGTAGCTTACTACACTGGCCTCTATGTGGTCGAGGCTGGCCTTGAACTCCTACCCTTACGCCTTCACTTCAGTTCTGAAACTATAGGTATTCACCATCAGTCCTGGAATTTATTTCTTAGTGTTGCTAATGAGCTCCAGTGATGTGTAGCCGTGTGGGAGTGGGAGTGATTAGTGCAGGGCATTTACACATCCGTGCATACCCTCGCCGTGCCTCACAGGTGAGCTATGCTCACTCCCTCATCCTGGTTAGCAGTACATGTTTCTTTGGCCACTAAGATGCTGTTTGAAAGCTGAGAGAATACATGTTGTGCTTTCATTCGACAGGAAGTTTTAAAATTCAGACAGCAGAGTCTCAGAAAATTTTACAATATTAAATGTGTATGTGGATTATACACTTGTAATTCAAACACCAAAGACAGGGTCAGCAAAAGGATGTGGGCAGTGCAGGGCCGTGCAACCCTGGCTTTTTGTTGCTGTCAGCGGTTCTGAGACCCAGGGGCTGTGAAGGCTGTGTTCTTTTTTTCTTATTTGTCTCTTCTTTTTGCTTGGTTTTAGCATTTCTGGGGATTGAACCTAGGCACTGTGCTCCTTAGGCAAACACTGTACTTCTGTGCTGTGTTGTGTCCTCAGCTGGCTTTTGTTTTTGGAAACAAAGTCTTGCTGTGCCCCAGGTAGTCTTCAACTTGTTCTCCTGCTTTCCTCCCAGGCCCTGAACTTGCCGGTCAGTGCCTTGTCTGGCTCCAGAAGTTTCTGGTTATCTGGCATAGGTTAGCAGGTAAATGGAAATTTCCAGTTCTTGGGATCTCGGACAGGAGTGTCGTACTCCAGCAGACACAACTGAAGGATGACTTCAGAGTGTGAAGCCAGAGGAGAGAATGGGCTGTGCTGCTCCATCAGGGTCCTGAGATGTAGCCACCCAGCTCATCATTAGGGATCCAGGTCCCTGGCTCGGCACTTCCCTTCAGAGAGGGTCTGTGAGAGGCTTGAATGAGGCACACTCAAGTCTAACAGGCAGATCAGCTGAGCACAGTGAGCCTAAAGAGCCTGGGACATGGGGATGGGGTGGGCCCCGTAGAACAGGCTGAATATATCCAGGAGACAGAATGAACTGATGCACTTCCAAGGCAGCCTGTACTCACAATGGCTTCTAGGAGCCTAACCCCTGCTGTACTTGAGGAGAGATGAACAGCTCAGGCCTCTCGTCCCCAAATAGCCTCTTGCCACTTATTGTTTAAGATAGGGTTGGTCTTGCTTTGTAGGCTAGCCCCTGACTCCTGCCTCTCTATACTAAGAGAGCTAAGATGACTGTGTGCTTCCAAGCCTGGGTTTTGTTTTGTTTCCATGTTTGTTTTGTTTTAAGGTCTCATTATCACCTAGTATATTCTCAGACTCAAGCAGCCATTCCTCCTCAGCATGTAGCAAGCAACTCAGGACTGTCTGGTTCTTTGTTTTGTTTTTGTAGAGTGTTGGAGACTGAACCCAGGGCCTTGTCATGCTGAGCAAAGATTCCACATTCAGCTATATCACCAGCCCTGCAATATCTGTTTTTAAGCAAACTCCCAACAGTATCAGAAGTGAGGCCCAGGAGCTAGAGAGGTGACTCAGCAGTTTAGAGCACTGGCTGCCCTTCCAAAGGATCCACGTTTAATTCCCAGCACCCACATGGTTCTTCACAACTACAATTCCAGATCCATGTGATCTGATGCCCTCTTCTGGCCCCTACGGGCATAGTGTTCTTGTGACACACAGACATACGTGCAGGCAGCCATCCATACTCAGGTGGTGGCCTGTGCCTTTAACCTGTGAGTTCCAGGAGAGCCAGGGCTCCAGTACACAGAGAAACCTTGTCTTGGAAAATAAAATTAAATATAAAGAGAGGAAAATTCAAGGGGGAAAAACTGGGTAAGTATGTTTTGACAAGTTTGACAACCTGATTTGGTTTCCAAGGCCTACATGATAGACAAGAACTCTTGGACTCCACAAGTTATTCACACATGCCTTGGTACATGCACACCCAACCACACAAACACATAAATAAACGTAAAAACAATTCTTTTTAAAGAAAACAGGAGGCAGGCATGGTCGCATACACTTTAGTTCCAGTACCCAGGAGGCAGAGGCAGGTAGATAGATCTCTTGAGTTTGAGGCCAGCTTGGTCTACAGAGCAAGTTCCAGGACAGCCAGGGATACACAGAGAAACCTTGTCTCAAAAAACTGGGACAAGGGAGGGATTTGGGGGGCCAGTGCAGTAGCCCCAATATCAGAATAATAGAAATTACAGTAAAAACCAGTAGGGAATTACCTATATAACCTAATCTTGACAGCTGCAAGGAGTGAGTTGTCACATTAAAGGGCTTAGGTTAGTAAAATAGACCCACATCAGTCATACTATCTCAAACTTCTGGAAAGAGGGTCCCTTGTGACTTATTAAGACCCACACAAGCAGTAGAAAAGAGGAAGACAGCTGACCAGACCTTCAGAGTCCTGAGGGAGGACCTGGGGAAGTGATAAGTGAGGGAAGTATGAGCTGGGAATTCGGGAGGAGCTGAATTTGCTTCCCTAGCACACAGTGCATGCTGGGTAAGTGTGCAGGCTCACCTCTGATGGCTGCACTCAGGAAAGAGACAGACGGGCAGGGCAAGTGGACTTAGCTGGACTTGTCAGAGTACTGAACTCTGGGGTTACCTGAGAGACCCTGGCTCGGAGGGTAAGGTGGGCAGAGATTGAGAAAGATACCTGATTTGAGTGAGCCTCTGGCCTCTACGTCCACACAAACACACATGCTGTATGTATGTGGGTCAGAAGGCAACTTCCATGGTTCTGGGGAATAGCCTCAGGCTGTTAGACTTGGAAGCAGGCATATTTACTCACTGAATCATCTAGCTGGCTCTCTCTCGGCTTTAAATAAGGACTTTAGTGTGTCCTGTTCACACGCTGGCTTCTCCCATTTTAGATACCCCGTTCAGTGGGCATGTTAGTCTAGTCATGAGTTGAGAAGCCATTGTGTCAGTTACAGAGCTTTTTCCTAAGAAATACTTCATTTCCTTCATCCTTCCTCTCTTCTACAACCCCTTCTCTTCCATCACCTCCTTCTCCTTTCAGTCTTCCCCCGCCCCTTCACTCCCAGGCAACCACTTACTCTGTCTACTTTTCAAACTGAGTTTGAGAAAGAATAACTCTCCATGCTCACCCTTTAAGCCTCCTCACTCAGGAACTTCTGCTCGGGGAATTTCTCCAGTGACCCTCTAATCGCTGCTCCACTGCGCATGTACAGTGCTTACCTTTCTGTTATATTTGACCTGCCTTTCTCCTTTATGCTCTGTTTTCTTCACCCGTTTATCCTCTTGCTTGCTTCTCTTTTCCTGAGTGACAAGGTGTGCTATTAATGTTCCAGCCACATGTCCTGCTGATGTCTTTTTCCACAGCACACATCGTCAGTGTTACTCACTGTTCCTAGATATGACTGGAGAATACCACAGCCATTTCTTCATGGCTGAGATGAACTCACCTTGTTCCTCATCAAGGAGGAAGAAGAAGAAAGGCATTTCCACTAGCTAGGAAGCCTGCCTTTTCCCTTTAAGTAAAGTAATAACCTTCTGAGTTGTCTTTAGCCTAACTCTAAAACAGTTCCTTTCCCACTCATAAGGCCTTTCAGAGACTAGTTACACTATTTCAAGATCTGAGAATACGTCTCAGTTGGTAGAGTCACCCTTAGCTAAAAGGACTTCAAGGCCAGCCTGGGCTACATGAGCTAGTTTAAAAGAGAAAGGGGGAGAGACTGCTGGACAGAGTGGCCTTTCCACACTACCTTTGTAGTTTCCTCTTAATCTAAAATGATCTCAGAGTAAACACTTAAGGACAGGGGGACAGGCAGCTCTGGTGCTGCCAGTCTGCTGCCCTTTGCCACTGCGCTGGATAAACCTGTTCTCGGCTTCAAAGAGAACAATGCAGCATGCATTCGAGCATGCCTACAGTCCCAGCTTTCAGGATGGCAAGGCAGGACAGTCAAAAGTTCAAGACCCAACCCATAATAACGCTCCAAAAAGTACTGTCAAGTCTTTTAGAGGGAACTTGCCATCTTCGGAATGTCCCTGGCAAGTGGAAGGAACCTCCAAAGGCCTTATGTAGTTCCTGTTGTCTGGTTGTTTGCACTCTAATGGGTAACTATTCTAAACTAAAGGCAAATGGCATAAAAATGGTAAGATCTTAACACCAGGGTATAATATATTATAGGCAGTTCTGTTGTATTTCTTTTCTTTTAAGTGTCTTGTTTATTTTGAGGGTAACCTGGGCTGTCCTGGAACTTACTCTGTAGAACTAACTCAAGACTGGCCTCAAACTCAGATCTGCCTGCCTCTGCCTCCTGAATATTGGAACTAAAGGTGTGCACCACTACTGCCCAGCTCCTCATACAGCTTTTTAAAAGAGCTGCTGTGGGCCTGTGTGGACTGGGAACGCTCTTCCTATGCCTTGCTGAGGGGAACACTTGTATGATCTGGAACTCTGATGCACGCCATTTGCCCATTGGTATTTCACCTGCAGGGTTGAGCTGAAGGATCTAAAGCAGACTCCAGTATTTACAAGGATCCTACCCAAGATAGCCTTAGAAAACAGGGGGTTTGCTGAATGTTACTAGCTATAACATGGGAACAATGGGTCTCATGTCCTAGAGGTGTTTGAATATTCAGTGGGATCCCAGATTAAGAAACTCAGACAGGGGCTGGAAAGATGGCTCAGCGGTTAAGAGCACTGACTGCTTTTCCAGAGGTCCTGAGTTCAATTCCCAGCAATGGCTCACATCCATCTGTAATGGGATCTGACACCCTCTTCTGGTGTGTCTGAAGACAGTGACATTGTACTCACATACGTTAAATAATAAAAGAAAAAGGAACGCAAACAATAAACTGGGAATAAGCCATAGTAAGTAATAAGGGAATAAGAGCGGCAAGGTGCTCTTTGTTAATGATGGGCTTTCCCAACAAAAACAGCAGTGAAGCCTCTGAGCCTATACATGCAGAACAGAGCTGAGGGAAAGGAAGAGGCTATATGAAGCTGAAATCACTGGTATTTAACAGTGCTTACCTTTAAAGTTCTAGCTAGGTGTGGGGAGTTGCCTATAATCTTAGCATTTTGGAGGCTAGGAAAGGATTGTGAGTCTAGGTCAGTCTGTGTATATGAGTTACGGTAGGGGAAAGAAGGAAACATAAGGTTTTCTTTTATCCTGTGCTCTGGAGGACTTCCAGGGAGTCACAGCCTTGGTGCAGCTATGGTGTGGCTGGGGAGACAAAACTCAAAGACAGCAGAGCCAAAGCTTGGGGCTGTGAAGACCCAAGAGCAACCAAGAGCTACAGAAGGGCACAAGAAAGGGGGTGACCACACACTTGCTGGTCACCGCCAGTATCTGACCCTGTTGTCAACTATGAGTAGGAGCTGTGGTCTAGCAACACTGGTTTTAGAAATCATCCAAATAGTTCAAACAAGAGAAGCCACTGGTGTTAGTGGGTGTAGCAAGTAGGGGGGGTGAAGAAAGGCTGTGGGGTGCATATGTAGCTCAGTGGTAAGTGCTTGCCTGGTGTATAGAGTCCTGTTGACTCTCCACCGACATTAACAAGAAAAAAAGAGCTAGGCATAGTGGTGCACTCCTTTATTCCAGCACTTGGGAGGCAGAGGCGGGTGGATCTCTGACTTCCAGGCCAGCATGGTTTACGTGGTGGGTAAAGACCCTGTCTTGGATGGATGGATGGATGGATGGATGGATGGATGGATGGATGGATGGATGGATGGATAGAAGGAAGGAAGGAAGGAAGGAAGGTAGGTAGGTAGATAGGTTGGGGGGTAGAGACTGCTTTGATTCAGGGGGCAAGGGGACTCTAGCTTCTGGCTGGCCAGTAGTGATGTCCTCTAAAATAGGAATAAGGAGTAGGGGACACAACCTAGGACTCGACTGCATCTGAGGGTATCTGTGTGCCCTAGGGTAGGTGCAGGTAGGTAGAGAGGGAAACAGGAGTCTGCAGAGGTGGGTGAGCTGGAGACAGCACATTCTGTTACCCGCGTGCACTGTCACAGGATGGTGTGTGTGTGAGTTTGCTCTTCATCGTCTTGGTACCCATTCACAGGAATGAGTAAGAACTGAGCGGGGAGTGGGGAGGAGTCGCTCTGAAAGGAGCAGAGGAAGAGCTGCTCTGGGCAGAGAAGAGTGAGTGCCAGAGCCTGTGGCAGGAATGAGCCTGCACATTTGAGGACTTGCAAGGGTGGTAGGGTGTGCTGTGGGAGCAGGGAAGGTGGTGGAGAGGCAGCCTGCTAACTTAGCATTGCAGCCCTGGGCTGCTGGACTCGTTCTGAGAGTGTCGTTCAGCCCTGGAGCATGCGGAAGAGGGAGTGGATGTGATCTGCTCTACAACTGTGTAGTGGGACAGAGGACAGAGGTCAAAGAGACAGCTCAGAGACGGAAAGGAAGGAACTGGGAAGGCAGTGGCAGCACAAGCCTATAATCCTAGAGAGTTCCAGGACAGCTAGGGCTGCACAGAGAAACCTTCTCTCAAAAGAGGAAGGGGAGGTGGCGGCAGCAGCAGCAGGGGCTGGAAGAGCTGATGCTAAAGCAAGACCATGGACAGGAATGGCGAGGCCCTTTATTGAGAGTCAAATACATAGACTCATTAGCTGTCATACGGTGCGCGGGACAGATGAGGAGAAACGGGAGTGTGGTCCACATCCAGAACATTCCCAGAGTAGGATGGAAGCCACCTTACCAAGGGCCTGAGGGAGGCAGTGGGTGATTGTGGCTAGTGGGGACAAGAGAGTCGAAGGGGAGAGGAAGGAGGAACAGCACATTTCCAGTGAGCAGCAACAGAAGTAATAGTGGCCGCTAATATGTAAGGGACTGCTAACATCGGCCAGGTGCTGTGTGCACACTTGTAGTCTCACACAGGAACTCACACAGCCAGCTGTGTAACTGTGAGATCCTGAAACAAATCAGCACCTGGGAACATGACTCAGCCAGAGTGTTGCTCTTCCTGAGGACCCAGGTTCAGTTCCCAGCACTTACATGATAGCATATAAGCCCCTGTAACTCTAGCTTCAGTGCATCACACACCCTCTTCTGGCCTCTGTGAGCACCAGGCACAAACACAGTGCCTTTGCGTACATACAAGCATGCACATAAAATAAAAGTTATCTTTAAACTCAAAGCGGTGGCTGGAAGAGGCCTTGTAAGGGCTGAGGGGGTATTGCCCACAAGCCAGGATACTGATTTCTGCCCATAAGGTGCGGATGACTATAGCTTCAGAGCTGTGCTGATAATCCTGGAGACCTCCTCCCAGAATTTGGTGGGTACCATCAGGAATCTAAGGCCTTCCAGTAGGAGAGCTGGCCCATGTTGGGGTGGGAGTCAGGACTGAGGATACTATCATAGAGACACTTGATATTCTGCAGACCACAGCTACCCAATTACATCATCATCCCATTGAACTAGATCATTCTGGAATTCTTTGTACCTCTAGGTCGGCATGTGCTCAGATAGATGGAGGCTGGGCTATATTACTGTACAGCGTTCACATAACTTTACTGTAGTAGTAGTGGGGACAGAACATACAATATCACAGACTGTAGGGGAGCGCCTTGTTGCTGAGTCCCATCTCCATCCTAATACGTGACCTTTATTCAACCTGTTCAGATTGTTTTCTCATCTTCCTTGTGAATGGGCTTCCCCCACCCCTCCTTCCCCTACAATACCCCACCCCTGCCTACATCACTCCAGTTAAATCTTTGCCTAGTAGAGGATGTGGCCAAGCCCTTCTCTTGACTGGAAGCACTGTGTTAGAAAAGTTCCTTTGGAGCTTGTCTGCAGCTGTTTGCATGTGGCCCTCATGAGGGCACGGCAGGATTTATACTTGTTGGAGTGGAGAAGGATTCTCTTCTAATCTGAGGCAACTGACTGGCTTATAAATGACTTGGCACCTTTGGTGTGTACCTTTACTGGAAACACGGGAAGGTAACCAGCCAGATGTAGCTTTTGGAGCAAAAGATGGTGATAGGAAAAGTGGAAAGAGTTGTGAGTCACCCTTTGTGTGCTGTGGATTGAACCCGGATACTCTAGAAGAGTGGCCAGTGTTCTTAAGCACTGAGCCATCTCTCCAGCCTCCAAAGACTTATTCTTAAATTGGATTCTTGGATGAGATTAAGTCGCTTACTCTGCCCCAGAGTTCCCTTTCTTAGACCAGCTATGTGCCCATATATGGATATAAAGGAATGCCAGCTGGCAGTGGTAGAACTCTAAGCCAACAGCTTTAATAATCAAGAAAATCTTCATGACAGGCCTAGAGTGATAGCTTAGCAGTTGAGAGTGCTTACTGCTCTTCAAGAGGACTCAGGCTCCATTCCCAGCACCCACATTGGCAGCTCAAAACTGACTAGAATTCTGGTCCCAGGGGATCCAGTGCCCTCTTGTGGCCTCCATGGGCACTGCACATGTGTGATGCATGAACAAGCAAACAGCAAAACACCCAGACGGTTACAGTGGATAAAAGGAAAATGCTGGTAAGGTGGGAAAGAAGAACTGCAGCAATTGAGACTGAGATGGGAGGCAGGGGGGAGGACTGTCCTCAGTGGCCAGAGCACAAGCTGCTGCTGAGGGCCACAAACTCAGGCCAGAGCAGGCCTGTGCTCTGCTTCCAAAGCAGGAGCCTTCCCTGCATCCAGAGGGAATAGCAGGAGTTCTGTGCTGCTTTGACTCCTGAAGACTGAAAACTAAAACCACTATTAGGGAGTGTTTCTCTCTCTCCCTCTCTTTATTTTAAAGAGTTTCATGGTTCGGCTGCTCTTCCGAAGGTTCAGTGTTCAGTTCCCAGCAAACACATGGTGGCTCACAACCATCTGTAATGGGATCTAGTGCCCTCTTCTGGTGTACAGGCACACACGCAGGCAGATCACTATACATAAATAAATAAATCTTAAAAAGAGAAAGAGTCTCACTCCATAGCCGAGGTTGGCTTTGAACTCTAAAGACTTAACTCAGCCTACTAAGTACTGGGATTACAAGCATACACCACACAGCACCAGGCTGGACCATTTTTTATATCACATTTCACGTGCTCAGGGGTAGTGGGAGGTGGATGGTACTGGAGGTGAGGGGTAGAGAATAGGATATGACAATAAATGTGAGCACAGAAAGGAGGAGCTGAGAGCTGGAACCCCAACTTGGGAGAGAGGAGCCATACCCTGTTAGTTCTCATCATGGGATTCCCACCCCCACTCTTAGGGGGCTTATTCCATGGCATGATGGGGCATTTGCCTTATTCTATAGCAATGTCCAGTTTGCTCTGCACTCTCGGGAGACTGGAAGGCTTGAAGAGCATTGACTCATTTGCCTCTGTAGTGCCCACAGCACTTGTCCTGGCACAAGTAAACTCTCAGGAAGCCTAGCCGAATGAAGCTAGTCACAAAGAAAACGAGGGTGTCAGAGCAGACGTGATGGAGTCCAATGACAGACTTTCATAAACGTTGCTCATGGGGCACCTAGTTGGAAGCTGCTTAGGAAGCGATGAGGTAACTGGTGAGATGGCTCAGAGGGTTAAGACTTGTCCCCAAACCTGAGAACCAAATTTTAGGCCATGGAACCCACATAGTGAAAGGGAGAATCATGCCCTAGGAGTTGACTTGTGACCTCCACAGGTGCACTGTGGCCTGGGTACATGTCCCACACACACTGTGGCCTGTGTATATGCCCCCCATACACTGTGGCCTTGGTACATGTCCCACACACACTGTGGCCTTGGTACATGCCCCCCACATGCACTGTGGCCTGGGTACATGCCCCCCCACATGCACTGTGGCCTGGGTACATGCCCCCCACATGCACTGTGGCCTGGGTACATGCCCCACCCCCACAATAAATAGATGTAAGTAGGACAAGAACTGAAAATACAAGCCAGCTCATGTGGTATGGGAAGAAGCATGCACCATGGAGGGAGCATATGGCTTTGAAAAGGCTATAGAAATGGGCAGTTAGATGGACATAGGATTATTGTGACCAACACTGCCACTACCTGAGGAAGGAAAACTTCAGTCAGTGCTCTTGTCTGAGTCACCATTCTGATGACCAAGGCAACTTTTAAAAGAAAGCATTCAATTGGGACTTACAGATTCAGAGAGTTAGTCTAGGACTCTCACAGGAAGTGATATGGTGGCAGGCAGGCATGCCACTGGAGCCCAGAACTCACATCTGATCACAGGTTTCAGGCAGAGAGAGAGAGAGCAAGACTGTTCGAAGTGTGGGCTTCTAAAACCTCAGCGGCCACCCCATCCCAATGACTCACCTCCTCCAGCAAGGTTCCTAATCTTTCCCAAACAGCTCCACTAACTGTGGCCTGTGTACATAATATACAAGCATATGGGGGCCATTCTCATTCAAACTAGTATAGCTCCTTTGGTTGGAAGTCATAGAATCCATATTAAACCAGCCCAAGCACAAGAAAGAAAAAAATGTATTGGTTTGTAAGAGAGGAAAGTCAGGGGCTGGGGGGTGGTGGCTGGAGGTGGCAGCTGAAGACATTGGCAGGTCTTAGGTATGACAAGACACAGGATTCCTGTGGTCATCTAATGCATACCTCAAACCAGATGACAGTAGTCACCATCAAGCTTGTGCCCTGCCAAACCCCTGGGTGTGATGCTCACTTTTCTACAGCAAGCCAGGTGTCCAATTCTGACTGGCCAGGCCAGACCTAGTGAGAGAGGCAGTGCTAGAAGGGGAGGCAAAGGGCAGGGAGGTGTACTGCAAGAATGCAAGGACTTGGTTGAGGTCACTGTTCGGGACCTAAGACAAGGCTCGGCTCCTAAGTCTGTTGTTCAATGTCTTTCAGCATCTCCATGATCCAGTGAAGAGGAGTCTTGACAGCGCTGCCTCCCCTCAGAATGGCGATCAACCAAATGGCTACGGAGACCTGTTTCCTGGGCATAAGAAGACCCGCCGGGAGGCCCCTCTGGGGGTCAGTGTATCTGCCAATGGGCTTCCTCCTGCTTCACCCCTGGGTCAGCCTGACAAGCCTCCTGTGGGAGATGCCCTGCAAACTGGTGGGAAGCATTCCCTGGGGCTAGATCCCATCAACAAGAAATGTCTGGCAGACTCAAGCATCCACCTGAATGGAGGCAGCAACTCCAGTGAGCCGTTCCCTCTAAGCCTGAGTAAGGAACTCAAGCAAGAGCCAGTGGACGACCTGCCATGCATGATCGCAGGGGCTGGCAGCTCTGTAGCTCAGAGCAACCTCATGCCTGACCTCAACCTTAATGAGCAGGAGTGGAAGGAGCTCATCGAAGAGCTCAACAGGTCAGTGCCTGACGAAGACATGAAGGACCTGTTTACTGAGGACTTTGAGGAGAAGAAGGATCCAGAGCCCCCTGGTTCTGCCACACAAACCCCCTTGGCCCAGGACATTAATATCAAGACTGAGTTCTCTCCAGCAGCCTTTGAGCAGGAGCAGTTAGGTTCTCCACAAGTAAGGGCTGGGTCTGCAGGCCAGACCTTTCTAGCACCCTCATCTGCCCCTGTGGGCACAGATTCTCCCAGCCTTGGGAACTCTCAGACTCTGTTTCACACCACTGGTCAACCTGGGGTGGATAGTTCCAGTCCAAACCTGATGCCGGCATCAGCCCAGGCCCAGAATGCACCAAGAGCCCTCACAAGTGTGGTATTACCTAGCCAGGGCCCAGGAGGGGCCTCGGAGCTGTCCTCTGCTCACCAGCTCCAACAGATAGCTGCCAAGCAGAAACGTGAGCAGATGCTGCAGAATCCACAGCAAACTGCCCCAGCACCTGGCCCAGGCCAGCTGTCCACGTGGCAGCAGGCAGGACCCTCTCACAGTCCCTTAGATGCTCCTTATCCCATGGAGAAGCCTGCCAGCCCTTCTGGCTATAAGCAAGACTTTACCAACTCAAAACTGCTCATGATGCCTAGTGTGAACAAGAGTTCTCCTCGGCCAGGAGGCCCCTACCTCCAACCTAGCCACTCCAACCTGCTGAGTCACCAGTCACCAAGTAACTTGAATCCGAACCCTGTGAACAACCAAGGGTCCATGCTAGATTATGGCAATACAAAACCCCTGTCTCATTACAAAGCAGACTGTGGCCAAGGTGGCCCTGGGTCGGGCCAGAACAAACCAGCTTTGATGGCATATCTTCCCCAGCAGCTGCCTCATCTGAGTAATGAGCAGAACTCCTTGTTTCTGATGAAACCAAAGCCAGGAAACATGCCCTTCCGGTCATTGGTTCCACCTGGCCAGGTAAGTAGGCCCTTCGCTTCCCATCACTCCGCTGTGGCACTAGGGAAGCCTCATACTAGACTAGAAGTCGGTGTATAAGAGACTGTGGTGGAAGCGGCTCTGTCATCCTGTGAAGTGGGAAATGCAACAATCAGGGCAAGATTGATCTTCGTGATTTTGAGTCCCAGTTCATTTATCCCTGGATAGCTGTGTAGCCAAGCTGCCCTTACCTCCTGATTTCCCTTGCCTCTACTTCCCAAGTGTTGAAATTACAGATGACTGGAATTGATCCTTAATAAAAATAGAGGGGGTTGGGGATTTAGCTCAGTGGTAGAGTGCTTGCCTAGCAAGCGCAAGGCCCTGGGTTCGGTCCCCAGCTCCAAAAAAAAGAAAAGAAAAAAAAAATAGAGTAAAATTTCTCAATATATCTGAGCAGTGGTGATAAGAACTTTAATCCTAGCATTTGGGAGGCAGAGGCCGAGGATCTTTTGGAGTTTGAGGCCAGCCTAGTCTACAAAGCAAGTTCCAGGACAGCCAGGGCTAACCAAAGAAACCTTGTCTAGAAAGAAAAAAATTCCTTAGTATAATTTGGACTTTAACTACACAGACATTTGAGGAATCACCTTATTTAGTTTAGTTGTCTCTTTCATGCCAAACAACTACATAAAGCCCTGTCAAAAAATAAATAAAAATAGGGCTGGAGAGGTGGCTCAGCAGTTAAGAGCACTAGCTGTTCTAGAAGTCATAAGTTCAATTCCTAGCAACCACACGGTGGCTCACAACCATGTGTAATGGGATCTGATTCTCTTTTCTGGTGTGTCTGAGGACAGAGCACCCATATAACTAACTAGATCTCATATTTATGCATATACATAGAGAGCATAATGTATATGTGTGTGTTATACATACACATATAGAATGAGAGAGAGAGAGAGAGAGAGAGAGAGAGAGAGAGAGAGAGAGAACACGCAAGCCTGACATGACAGCACATGCTGTTTAAACCCTGTGTTTTCGGAGGAGGCAGAGAGTCAAGGGGAGTCTCTTGAGTTAAAGACTAGCCTTGTTTACATAATGAGACCCTGTAACAAAACAAACCAGTTGTGGTTCACAGTAATCTCAGCACAGGGAGGTTGAGGCAAAATTGCCACAAGTTTGAGGCCAGTCTGGGTTACAGTGTGAGGCCTTTCTTGTTTTGGAGAAAAAAAAATGGGGGTGGGGTGTGGATGTATTATTAATATTAAGTCCATAGCATATACCATGAACTCAAGAAAGGCAGAGTGTGGAGCTGGTGGACGATGTGCTCGGAAAGCGCTCTAACGGCAGGACCCCACAGCTCACTGGCCAGCTAGTCCAGCCACATTGGGAAGCTCTGGGTTGAGAGAGCCTTTCTTACAGAATGAAGTGAAACAATTAAAGCCACCTGATCTTGACCACTAGTGTACAAAGAAGCACTAAATAAAATTTACAATCTAAACATATAAAGTATCTGTATCTTCCCAGAAAAGTACGCATAGACAAGTGAGCATAAAAAACAATTTTATGCTCTTTGGGGACAGCCATAAACCAAATCTACACTCTATCAGCACAGCATTATTTGGTTTGGTTTGGCTGGGGTTAGAATATTTGCAGGGTATTATTATTATTATAGGGCTTTTAAAAATCATGTTTTTATTTTATGTGCATTGGTGTTTTGCCTGCATGTATGTCTATAACGGTGTCAAAGATTGGAGTTACAGACAGTTGTGAGCTGCCATGTGGGTGCTGGGAATTGAACTCAGGACCTCTGGAAGAGCAGTCAGTCCTTAACCACTGAGCCATTTCTCCAGCCCTATTGCTTGTCTTTTTAATGAGGATCTTTGTTCTAGATTGGTTGGTTTGTGGTTTGTGGGGAGGGGCGTTGTTTGTTGTTTTGAGTTAGGGTCTCATTAGTGTATGCCTGACTGATCTGGAACTCAGAGTTCCATTTGCCTCTGCCTCCCAAGCACTAAAACTTAAAAGATGCCTCCACACACATAAGGGACGAGCAGAGGCTTGGAGTTAAAAAGGAGAACCGTGAACAAGACTATCCCTAGGTGCAGCTTACCTGACCTGACAGGATTGGGACAGATCACCCATACGACCTGACGTGGATCCCTTCATCTTTGTTGACAGGAGCAGAATCCTTCCAGTGTCCCTGTACCAGCCCCAGCCGCCAGTGTGGGAACCCAGCCTAGTGTGTCGGTGGCCAGCACTCACAGCAGCTCTTACCTCAGCAGCCAGCAGCAGGCAGCTGTGATGAAGCAGCACCAGCTGCTCCTGGACCAGCAGAAGCAGAGAGAGCAGCAGCAGCTGCAGCAACAGCAGTTCCTGCAGAGGCAGCACCTCCTGGCTGAGCAGGTAACAGGCGCAAGAAACCACAGGCACCATTTGAGCTTGTTTGCACTCAGTGTCAGTGCTGTGTCCTTTAAAATCCCCTTCTCAGCCCAGCAGTAAAAGCAGGTAAAGTGCTAAAGTGCTTGTCAGCCTGATGACCTGAGTTCAATCCCTGTAACTCACATACACATGAAAGGTGAGAATCAACTCAAGCGGCCCTCTGACCTCTATACCACACCATGGCACGCACCCTCCAAGAGCAAGCCAAGCATTCAGACACACATTCACATGTGATGATAGGTTGGTTGTTGTTTTAGAAGTTAGAACCAGCTAGGCTGGAGGTCTTTCCCAGCATCCACATCAGGTGGTTCACAACTGCCTATATATAACTCCATTTGCAGGAACCCAGCCACCCGTCTCACCTCTGTGGACACCTGTATACATGTGGTACAAACAAACATGTTTTTAAGAATGTGCCAGGCGTAGCGGTGCATGCCTTCAATCCCAGCACTTGAAAGGCAGGGGCAGGTAATCTCGAGTTTTGAGACCAGACTGAGCTACATGGTGAGACACTACATCAAACAACAACAGCAAAACCTTTAGTAATAAATCTTAACCTTTAGTAATAAATCTTAAAGAAGGGAGGGGAGACGGCTCAGCAGTTAAGAGCACTGACTGCTCTTCCAGAGGACCTGAGTTCAATTCCCAGCAACCACAGGGTGGCTCACAACCATCCGTAATGGGATCCGAGGCCCTCTTCTGGTGAGTCTGAAGACAGCTCATATACATAAAATAAATAAATCTTTATAAATAAATCTTAAAGAAAAAAAAGGCTAACGAGGGAGCTCAGCGGGTAGAAGTCCTCGTACTCAGGTGTCGACCTGAGTGTTACCCTGAGCCCCACAAGGTGGCAGGAGAGGGCTGAGTTCAGCAAGTTGCTCTCTGATCGCCACACCATGGCACATGGTGGTACACACACAAATAAATGGTTTTCATATTTTACTTCATTTTTTAAAAGAATGCTAAAAATGTTTTTACTTAAAACAAGTAAATGGAATCCCCTTTCCAAGGCTAGAGCATGAGGTAGAGCTGCCCTTGAAGTCCTGAGATCAAGATGCACATTTCCCTCACCGGGTTCCCAGGGGCAGCGCAGACACCCGGCAACCATGAGAGCCTTTGAGAGGTTGAACGTTGTCTTCTAATTAAGACAGGAGCCGGCTGGGCATAGGAGCCCTCCTCTGTGACAGCTGTCAGGAAGCTGGTGCAGGAGAATTACCCTCGTGCTTAGCTACATGGTAAACTCGAGGTCAGTCTGGGCCACAGAGTGGTGCAGTATCTCAAAGGGAGGGACTCACAGGTCAGAGGCCCCGAGTCCATAACCCTGGGATCCATTTAAAGCAGGATCTGAGTCTGTAGCCCCAAGGCTCCTAGTGGAGATAGGGACAGGGACAGGGCCCCTTGATGTTCCTGGGTCAGCCTGGCTTCAGTACTGAACAAAAGACCTGGAAGGAAGCAGGACCCATGCCCAAAGTTGTCCTCTGCAGACTCCATGCCAGTGCTTACCTGCTTCACAAACACCAAGAGAACCCTCTGGAACCCACTCTAGAGACTGCACTACTGAGGGTGATCACTGCCTCGGTTCCTGTTCGTTCATTCATTCATTCATTCATTCATTCATTCATTCTTGTTTTGTTTTTCTAGCCAGAGTTTTTCCGTGTAGCTCTGGCTGTCCTGGACTCTGTAGACCAGGGTGGTTTCAAACATAGAGATCCGCCTGCCTCTGCCTTCTGAGTACTAGAATTAAAGGTGTGCACCACCACCACCAGGCCCACTATCTTTAAACTAGCTGCTTATTAGGGTATCTTTTTACCACGTACAGTTTGTTTAACCAACACACTTCAGTGACTGCCACTGTGACTTGTGCAGAGTTGGGCAGTTACCTTCAGAACCCATTTTTATCACCCAGAACACTGTATCCATGAGCAGTTGGCTTCCCTGCATTCACTAGTGCCTGCAAGTGAGCGACACACTGGCTTGTGCACCCCGCTTTTCTCAGTGGTTTTGACTTCAGGCTTACATTGAGTTTTACTGTTTGTTTCTGTTCTTGGCACATCATAGGAGAAGCAACAGTTTCAGCGTCATCTGACCCGCCCACCCCCCCAGTACCAAGACCCAACACAAAGCACCTTCCAACAACAGGTTGGACAGTTCACAGGTAAGGAGATGAAGGAGGTTGGCGGGGAGGCAGCTTTGGGTATAAGGGGGTTAGAGCTCATAATGTGGTGCTGACGGAATTCCTGGTTTACTTGCTCACAGAAGCTGTGGTTAGGAGGTGAGGGCTAGATTTTCAGTTTTTTGTGACACAAGGAGAAGGTCCAAGGTTGACTATGAGGATACTCAGTTAAACATCCATCTGAAGCAAAATTATTACTAGTTAGAGGACATCTTATGTATAAGCCTTCCCATCATGTAACAGCCTTCCCTTTCTATGTAACAGCCTTGGCTACCTTGGTATTCATCTGCCGACGAGGCTGGCCTTGAGTTCATCTTCCCACCTCTGCCTCCTGAGTGCTGGCTGGGATTAAAGGCATGTGCCTCGTGAAAGCCAGGGTGTGTGTGTGTGTGTGTGTGTGTGTGTGTGTGTGTGTGTGTGTGTGTGTGTGTGTCTGTCTGTCTGTCTGTCTGTCTGTCTGTGTCTGTGTCTTTCCAGTACCACAAAAACAGGAGTGGATAGAACTCTGAAGCTTTCTAGCCAGTCAGTCTAGCCTACTCAGTGAGCTTCAAGCCAGTGAAACACTTATCACAGAAAGCGAGGTGGATAGCTCTTAAGGAACTATGCTTAAGGTCAACCTTTAGCCTTCATGTGTATGTGTGTGTACTTACACACACACACACACACACACACACACACACACACACACACACACACGAAGGGCAGATGGTAAGTTTCCTGAGGATTAAAGCTCATGCTCAGTAAATACCTGGTAATTCCATTCTAGATTTCTGCCTCCCTCAAGCCTCAAGCACCTTATATCTAAACACTACAGGGTGGAGAGCCATGTCTTCAGCTATAGCCCTCCCCACATTGACTCATCCGAGTCACTGACAACCACACCCCAGCAGAACTGAGCTGTCTGTAGTCTCAGGCTTTACTGTCCTGCTCTTGAAATACCCCAGCCATGGCTGGCTCCTTAGTGCCTTCTAGCATGTTACAATTCTGTCCTTTCACAGGTGTCCCTTTTCTCTGTTCTGAATGCCCTCTTTAAACTTTCATGTTGTCAAACCTGTGAGTGGGTGCACATTTGTGTATGCATCTGTGTGTATATATGTATTACATGCGTGTGTATTTGCATGGGTACACACACATGTGCTTCCGTGCTGTTGGCAATTGAACTTGAGATCTGCATGCTAAGTAAGCCGCTCCTCCAGCCCCAAATTCAACTCTAAGCCTCTGCTTTCTAAACATTTTCCCAAATGTTAGGACAAAGCCTTCCTTCGTGTATTTCCTGTAACCTGCTGCTCAAGCTTTGAGCTTCTCACTACATGTGATGGAGTTGGCGTCCACAGACAGATTCTGGAGTATTGGTCTTGAAATCCCTAGTCCAAGCTGAGACAAACTTCGTTGGTGACTTGATAAATAAATGGACAAGACAGCTGGCTTCCCCCTCTGGAGCCTCCCTCTACCCCGTCTTTGAGTGCTGCTCCTCTCCTGTCCCAGTGCCCATGGCATGAGAGGGCTCTGACTCCTGTGCCCCTGGAAGATGATCTGTGGCGTGGACCTCAGAGACAGCTCCACCCTGAGAGTCAGGAATGCCAGCATGGGCTGACAAGATAGCTCAGCAAGTCAGGTCTGATGGCCTGCGTCTGATCCCTAAGTCCCACATGGTGTGGGGAAGGAGCTGTACTGCCTAGTTATGACGTTTTTGTTACAAGCCAGAGACATTTGGGAAGAAGGATGCTCAATTGAAAATGCCTCAGTAAGATTGGCCTGTAGGGTATTTCTTAACAGTGATTAATGTGGCACTGTGGGTACTGCCACCCCTGCTCTGCTTGGTGGTCCTGGGTGTAAAAGAAAGCGGACCGAGCAAGCCATGGTAAGCAGTTAGTAGGCAGCATTCCTCTCTGGCCTCTGCTTCAGTCCCTTCGTCTGCTGTGGTGGTGTACACCTTTAATACTGGCACTTGGCAGGAAGAGGCAGGCGAATTTCTGTGAGTGTGAAGCCACCCTGGTCTACACAGTGAGTTGCAGGATAGCCAGAGTTACATAGGGAGACCCTGTCTCAGGATGGGGGAAAATGAAATAACCCTTTGCTCCCCGAGTTGCTTTTGACCATGGTGTTTATGCCTGTTGTCTTTTTACTCCCTCACACTTGTGGCACATATGCATTTGCACCTATACACACAAACATAAAGGAAAAATGAATGCCAACTTGACTGCTAGAATTTTCTTTCTTCTAGGACCTTCTGCTGCTGTGCCTGGAATGAACAACTTGGGTCCATCCAATTCCAGCTGTCCTCGAGTGTTCCCTCAGCCTGGGACTCTGATGTCAATGGGTCCTGGACATGCCCCTGTTTCCTCTCTCCCCCCAAGCTCAGGCCAGCAGGACCGTGGAGTGGCCCAGTTTACTGGGTCCCAGAGTTTGCCTCACAACAGCCTTTATGGCATGGCATCAGGCCTAGCCCAGATAGTTGCCCAGCCCCCACCACAGGCTACCAGCACACATGCCCACATTCCACGGCAGACCAATGTGGGCCAAAATGCCTCCACCTCAGCTGCATATGGACAGAACTCTCTGGGGAGTGCCAGCCTCTCCCAGCAGCACAGTAAGGGAACCCTGCCTCCTGGTTTAGCAAAGCCACAAGTCCCAAGGGTATCAGCAGCCATGGGAAGCCAGAATCCCTCATGGCAACATCAGGGGATGCCAAACCTGAGCAGCCAGACACCTGGGAACAGCAGTGTGAGCCCCTTCACTGCGGCTTCCAGTTTCCACAGACAGCAAGCCCACCTGAAAATGTCTGCTCAGCAGTTCTCCCAGGCCATGCCCACCAGGCCCATGGCTCCTCTGAGTTCAGCAGCTGCAGCAGGGCCCATGCTGCCCTCAGTGAGCACACAGCAGAGGAACAGTGCCCCTGCCCCTGCCCCTCCCCAAGCAGCCTCACAGCAGGGCTTGCCTGGCTTAAGTCCTTCAGGGCCTGAGCTGGGGGCCTTCGGCCAGAGCCCCACTTCCCAGATGAACAGCAGGCCTGGGCTGCACTGTGCTCAGGCTTACCCTGTGAGGACCATGGGCCAAGAGCTTCCCTTCGCTTACAGCGGGCAGCCAGGCAGCAGTGGTCTGTCCAGTGTGGCTGGACACACCGACCTGATCGACTCGCTGCTGAAGAACAGGACTTCCGAGGAGTGGATCAATGAATTGGATGATCTTCTAGGGTCACAGTAACAGAGACCTCTGTGGTGTGTTTGGCGTTTAGCCATCTTATTTTTGTTCTCAGATTCAAGAAAGAGCAACTACTTTGGACCAAAAGCCCATGGCCCAGAGAATTGGGCCAGTAGAACCTAAGCCACAGCTGGGGCCACCTCTGGTCAGTATCTGACGGTCCATTGGGCTGGCCCAGCACATTGGCATCACTAACTAGGGTTGGGATAGCAGGATGGAGGTTTGAAAGGTCGCTTCCTGCCCAGATGACCAAAAAGCCAGTGGAGACAATTGTCCCACCGTATCAGGCCTACAAAGAATATGTGCCGGGTTTCCACCCATGGCTTCTCCATTTGCCTCAAGGCTGGGAACAAACTTCTGGTGGTTAGGATTATTTGCATTTTATAGCATAGAAGTCATTTTTTTTTAACTTATGGTTTTTACGCAGATTAGGACAGGTGGTGGTTATATTGTAAGTGGCACTGGAAACAAAGGGTTTCCTTAGGAGTCGGAGCCTTTTTTATTCCTGCTCTGTCAGCTTTCATGGTCACTGGACATCACTGCCACTGTACAGGCTGTGACTGCAGATGCCCAAATGATCAGGACGCCACAAGATGGTACATCTAGTGGTCCACACAGGATCCTCCTCAAAGCTCCTCCTATTTCTTGGCTGCCATTCACTCTTGAGGACACTGGGCCCCCATGGAGTCCCCTCTGTGCCCTGGCATGGCTAAGGTGGAGATTCAGCATGTCTCTGACAACCCGTTCGTACACAGTAGAAGTGCACACATCTTTCCTCCTCCACATCCCCATGACCCTTCTTCCTAACTCCCGGCCTCTTCCAGCCAAAACGGGAAACCGTGGCTGACTTCACTGCAGTAGAAGAGGAAGAGTCAAACTCCTTAGGGAGTCTGAGCCTGCACAGGCTTGGGGAACGGAGGCTGCAGGCAGCCTGCTGGCCAGGCATCACTTTACTCTCTACCCTCCAGACTTCTGCTCCTCCCACAGCTGATGACTTGCACTTTCAAAGTGGTTTTATAACACTAACTGATCCTTGCTAAAGATTGAAGTAGGTTCTCTTAGAAGGTCTATTGATGGACATGTCTGAGCAGCAAGAATATGGAATAGAATATGGTGTTTAGGCTGCTAACAGCAAGAGTGAGCACTTGTCTTCATCACAAGCGAGATGATGAGCACAGTGAGACCTTTAACAGGATGGCAGAGGGAAAGGTGTTTGCTGGAGTGACTTCTGTGCAGAGTGCTCTGTAGAGAAGCCACAGCTCCGCTCGTTGTCCAGGGGCCCTGGAACACTTCTCCAGTGTAAAGAACTGAGCCAAGGAAATGACAAGAACCGCCTTCCCACCCAGAGGGAGGAAGGTGTGCACACACCGCTAACTTGTTTGCACCAGCAGTGCCTTTTTCACTGAGGGCACCTTGTCCCTCATAGCCATTTCTCCTGCCATGTCCTCCCCAGAAACTCAGTTCAGCTCTCAGAGCAGCAGGTGAATCATAAAGTCAGTGAAGCCACCACCCTCTGATGTCCCCAGCTGCAGGGGAGAGAGTGGCTTCAGCGGGTTCTCTACCAAAAACAGGGCTAAGGGCTGGGCCTGCAGCCTGAGTCCTCTTCCAGCCTCCTGCTACAGCTGCCCACCTCCTGCCTCCGCTGCCCAGGCCCCAGCACTCTACCTTAGGCCCAGGCTGGCCACACAGGCAGTGGGCAACTTGCTGCAGTGTCATAGCAATAAAATGTGATTCTTGGGGTCCCCCCCAGAGCTGCCCACGGCTTTATTTATGAGTCTGGCTTTGAGAAGCTGGGGAGAGGTAACCTGCTTCCTCCCATCTTCTCAGAGCCACGACTCAAGAAGAAAAGGGTGCTCAGACTCTCTTATACACATGTGCTTTGTGTAAATAAATGTTTACAATTTTATACTGAAGATGGAATAAGTGTTAGAGCGTCCAACTGTATATTTTTTACTTTTATAGATTTTAAAACCGATCCTTTATATGTGTTTGGAGCTATGATAAGTTTTATGGCAAGCAGTTGGTATTGTTAACTTTTTATGATCATCAAAAGTGTATAAAAGTCCTATTAATCCCTTTATTCTGCTTCCCTTAGCTCTGGTATACACCAAAAAGAAATCTTTACTTTCCTTGTGTTATAAAAATAATAAAAATATTTTACTAGTATGGAAATCACAAGTGTGTTTGACTTCCATGGAGACATTTGACAGCTGTGGGTTTCTGATTTGGCTCTGCTCTCTCTCTCTGCATGTCTTGTCACCAGCTCCCTCGCTGGTGGCCGTGAGGACAGGGAGAGCCAGGCATGCTGCAAAGGAGCAGCCCTCTCACTGTGGTCAGACCGAGACATATGGAGACAGAACACATTCTAGGCCTCCAGGAAGTCAAAGTGAGTGGGAACGGGGAGCTGGGGCTGACACAAAGCCAACAGTGCACTGAAAAAAATAATTAGGAGCCAACTAAGACCCAATGTGAAATCCGAATGCTTTGTTGTTCTGAGATAGGTTTCTCTGTATAGTCCTGGACCTTGCTCTGTAGACAGACCAGGCTGGCCTCGAATTCAGAGATCCACCTGTATCTGCCTCCCAAGAGCGCTGAGACTAAAAGTGTAATCTGTACTACTCACACCACTCCAAAGCCACCTTTATACACAAGAATGATCCCCCTGCTTCAGCACTCCTGACTGCTGAAATTACAGACACACACCACTATGCCTAGATAATAAACCTCTCATAACTAAACTATTCAGCCACAGCATTTTGTTAGAGGAACAGAAAATGAACTGCTAGGCCTAGAAACGAGAAGGGAAACAAGGCACTGCAGGGCATTGCCTGTAGGAGCCAGTCTGAAGGACCATCATTGCTAAATTGGAGGAAGGGAGAGCTTAGAGGTGTAGTAGCCCTCTGCTCCGATACAAAACTTGCCACCTTGGCAGAGCCCCCAGCAACCAGTAACAACAGGCTTGGCTCTTGGAAGCTCTGAGAAAGCCACCGTCCTTACTGAGGAAAGTCATGATGTAGAGGTAACAGATTCGGGGAAAGGGAGCAGACATCTAGAGATGCAATTATTCTGGGATGGAGTGCTCTGTCTCGGTGGCCAAATTCACTAGCCACATACATCCAGTAGGACTCCAAGCACATATTTCTGACCAGAAAGAAAAAGCACACAGGGGAAGCCAGCCTCTGTAAAGCTGTGTGTTCCTCCTAGTTCCAGCCTGCTGGTAGCGGAGGAAGATTCAGGATCTTAGAGGAATAGGGCCAGAAGGCAGCTCAAGACCTCCCAGAAACCAGGTCAGTTCAATTATCTTGGTGAACTCACCATAAGTTCCAGACTGGAGGGGCAGCCTGCAGTTCCTGACCTGTGCAGAGCTAGGTGGGTGGGGGTGGGGCCAAGGGTACCTACAGCCAGTTCCCATCTAAGATGCTCCATTTGTGGTTGCTCTGCTTTTCCACAGTGCGAAAGCAATATGAAGTCAGGAGAAGCTGCTTTTCCCAGTCCACCCACACACTGCACTGCCTTCTGATGCTAGCTAGGTGCTGATGCAAGTGCAGCCCGCCCACAGGTCCTGCAGCATCTCCAAGGAAAGTGCGCGGAGGCTTCGCATCTGTGCTGAGCTGGCTACGAGCATAATGAATAAACGCCATAAAACTAAAAAACAAAATACTCAAAAAGGCACACATGGAGTCTGCCTGGTGCGGCACATATCTAGACTCCAGCACTCAAGGGGCTGAGGAGAGAGACTTGTGAGCAAGCCAGGGAGTTCAAGGCCGGTTTCAGATAGTACAAAGGAATGAAGGGAAGGAGGGAAGGAAGAAAAGGATGAGTTTAGAAAGGAGAGGTGGGAGTGGGTAGTTGGCTCATCGATAGAGTGCACTGGCAGCTCCCCCCAGACAACCCAGTTTCTGTTCCCCAGCACCCACATGACACCTCGCAACCATCTGTAACTCCAGTTCTAGGGGATCCAACCTGTTCGTCTGACTGGTGGCATCTGGCACACATGTCACGCAATACATACATGGAAGCAAAACGTTCAACACTTTAAGACAGAAAGGATGGCATTTGGATCAGTCATGGGAGTGGAGAGAGAATCCCCCGAGTCGGGGCAGCCAGAATGCTGCTAGCGTGGTGCCATAGCAACCCTGGAGGAGCTGCAGCTGCCACAGCCAGCTGCAAACACCATCACCACTGCCATGAGTGGCAAAGATGTCACCAAGCAGCCACCAGCTAACACCAGTTCCAATCCCAAGCCTACCGTGGCAAGCGGCACTGGCCCACGTAGCCTGAAGTCTGCAGTGTCTGGTGACAGGGACAAAAGGTTTTGGGAACAATAGAACGGTCTGAGGTAAGAAGAAACATGAAGGCTGCACATGCTGGCACTCCCCTTCGATCCTAGCACTTAGGAGGCACAGGTAGGTGGATCTCTACTAGTTTCAGGCCAGCCTGGTCGACACAGTGAAACCCGGTCTGAAAACCAACAAAAACTGACAGCCCCAGGAAGTACCTCCAAGGTACAGGAGTGGAAATGAGTTCACAGGCAGCCAATGTTATAAGCCCTCATGGAGGGACACTCCACAGCTGTACACACAGCAAAGAGAACCACTGTAGACACCATCTGCTTCCTAGGGGCTCTTCACAAGGTCACAAGCAGACTACCCCAACAGTTGGGGAGGGGATGGTAGAGAACGCCTGAAGGCCAGACCCAACAACGCCAGCCCACCATAATGTATGAAAAAAGCACAGACCAGTTTCCACCCCCTACACTGGATGTAGGATGGCTGCTAACAGCCACAGTGCAGGCCAAAAGCATACATCAGCGAGACGGTGCATGTGTGTATATACAGTTACAGACCACAAATCCCGCAAAGTCCTCTGCTAAAGACAGCCTAGAGAGGATGGCATGAAAATATGGGCCCAATGTCAGCATCAACAACTTCAACCGCACAGATCCAGGGAACAAGACGGTTCAGACAAAAGCTGCTGTTCCACCAGCTGAGCCTCTGACCCCTCCCCACAACCCCGCCGCTGAGCAGGACAAAGCTGGCCAGACACCTCAGCCATCATCTGATTTAGTAATCCAAGAAGAAATACGTGTGCAATCCCAGCAGTAAGAAATGAACAGAAGACTGGGGTAGAAAACCTTCAGTGCTTGCTTTTTGCCTCATTGACCGGGTGCGTGAGAACTATCGACATCTCTACACAGCATGGGGTTTTCATTATTTTTACCAAAGACATCTTATAGTGGCAATGTTGGAGTTTTGGGTTCATTTAAAAAAAAAACAGTACAAAACAGAAATATTATAAGAATATGTTTTCGTTTTAATCCCAGGTGTGGGATATGGGGCTGCTTCAGATTGTCCACAGCAGCTGACTATGACTTGCCGTGGGCTCTAGCAGAGGCACGATATTGCCAGTGACAAATAATTTCTTCCACGGAGTGATGTTGGAATTCTGGGGACTTTTAGAGGGGATATAAATGCTAGGGCCCTGAGAGGCAGGGTGGGTTGTTGATTGGTTTTGGTTTGTTAAATAGTTGTAGGCAATGAAGAAACAAGAAGAAATTGGATATCCTGCTGGCAAAAATCAAACTTACCCCAAGGGACTTGTCAGCAGGAAGTGGTCTAAGGATAACGTTGCCCTCCTTCCGCTCTATCTTTTTCTCTCTCCTATCTATTGTTAGAGGGTTAAAAGGGTTGGAAAGAGGGTGGAGAAGGGGGAGAAGAAAGAGGAACCTACCACACAGGCAAAGTCCTGCTACAACATCTCTTTTCGATGGTGATGGTCTACTGCTTTCCTGTTGCTGTGCTGTACACCGTGACCAACACATCTTGGAGAAGAAGGGGTTTGCTTAATCTTATAACTCTGAAGTCATACTCCACCAAACTGAGAGAAGTCAGGGCAGGAGCTCCAGGCAGGAACTGAGGCAAAGGTCATGGAGGGATCCTACTCACTGGCTTACACCCCATGCTTAGTTATCCAGCCCACCCAGGACCACCTGCCCTGAGTGGGCTGGACCCTCTGACGTCAATCAAGAGAATGCTCCACACACATATTGGCTGGCTAATCGGATGAAGGCGATTCAACTGAGGCTCCTCCTTCCTAGGTGACTCTAGTTTTTAATTAAGCCAACCAATGTCACACACACAAAGCATCACTGTTAGACCGTAACATTTCTTTCCTTGCTTGTACCAAGATCATGTTAATATTAACACCAAACATATCATTTTAGAAGTCCCACAGACTTTTAAAAAATTCAAATATTTAGCTGGGTGTGGTGGCACATGCCTTTAATCCCAGCACCAGGGAAGCAGAGGCAGGGGGATCTCTGTGTGTTCCAGGATGGCCAGAGCTACATAGTGAGACACTGTCTCAGACAAAAACAAACAAACAAAAAACCCACAAAGACACAAAATAACAGAAAAGTAACTAAGAAAACCCCCACTGTATTCTCAAAAACAGTAGCATGAGGGAGACTCTTACACATTTCTGATTCTGGCTTGAGATGCAGCCTTGCCCTCTCCTCCCTCCACTGGGCCACAGCTGACCCTCAGGAAATACTTCCCAGAAGATATTGCCTCAATGACGCTGGTCTCTTCTCAATCACAACTGACTTAGTGCTTTATCCACAGCCCCAGTGAGCCTTAATCTAAGTCACCAATGAGCAGGCCCTGGCTTGTTTTCCTGGTCTTGGCTTCCCTCTAAAGCAGCGCTTCTCAACCTGTGGGTCAAGACCCCTGCCAAAACTTCTATTTGAAAAAAAAATTGCATTATGATTCATGAGAGCAGCAAAGTTACAACAGAAGTAATCGTATGGGTGGAGGGTCACAGCAACATGAAGGGCTGTATTAAAGGGCTGTAGCTTTAGGGAGGTTTTGAAGCACTGCCCTTAGAACCTCACAGGCAGGGCCCCCCTGCATTGCTCTCCTATGGTCCTTTTCCCAAATTCTGCTCTAGTTTCTTTCCTGTGGCTGTGAACACTGTGACCAAAAGCAACCTGAGGAGAGTGTTGATCTCAGCTTACAGCGTTGATCTCCACTTACAACTCGTAAGTCTAACTCCACCGCACGGACATCAGGGCAGGAACCTGGAAGCAGGAACTGCAGCAGAGCGCAGAAGAACGTTTATTTACTGGCTTGATGAGTGGCTTGCTACTACAACCCAGGAGCCCTGTGCAGTGCTACTGAAGGACCCTAGGGGCTTTCACCAGCCTTACACCCAGCACCTCAGATCAAGACCAGACCAAGTATCAGCTTCCTGCTACAGGTCAAGGCTAGGCCATTCCATTCTCTGCCCACAGTTCTCGGAACAGCAGAATGTACTGACTGATAGTCACCTGACCCTCTGGTCCCAGATAGAGTTCAAATGTGTGTCATATGCTTGCTAGCCAATGGATTCAAAGGTCAATATGCTTTGTCGATAAGTTTAAACTGTAACCTTGATGATGTAACCTGTACCCCTAAAAAGTATAAAAACTGCTTGTTATAGCCACTCGGGGTCACCTTCTAGTCACTTGCCATGAGGGGCTTGATTGAGGGTCGACCCCAATGCACCAGAAAAATAAAACTCTTGCATTTGCATCAAACTCTGTTCTCCTGTCTCACTTGGGGGGGTCTCACGGTATTTAAGACTCACTTCAAGCCTTACACTACTACAACCCAGGAGCCCTGTGCAGCAGTGGCACCTCCCAAAGTGGGCGGGGTCCTTCCTCCACATCAATCCTAATGGAGAAACTGACTTGGCTACTGACAAAAACCAGCATAGATGATAAACATATAGTTCTGTTTTGCTTTGAGACATGGTATACATCCCTACCTGACCTTAAACTCACAGAGATCATCTTGTCTCTGCCTCTTGAGTGCCACCATACCCAGTGGATAAACATATATTTCTTTTTTGGGGGGAAGGGGTGTTGTCAAGACGAGGTTTTTCTGTGTATCTGTAGTTATCCTGGAACTTGCTTTGTAAACCAGGCTGACCTCGAACTCAGAGATTCGCCTGCCTCTGCCTCCTGAGTGCTGGGATTAATAAACATATTTTTTAAAGATTTATTTATTTATTATATGTAAGTACACTGTAGCTGTCTTCAGACACACCAGAAGAGTCAGATGGTTGTGAGCCACCATGTGGTTGCTGGGAATTGAACTCAGGACCTCTGGAAGAGCAGTCAGTGCTCTTAACTGCTGAGCCATCTCTCCAACCCCAATAAACATATTTTTTAAGGCACAATTTTTCTCTATACACCTGTAAAGGTTTTTAAATTGTTTCACATATCTGATTGAGATGTGCTTTTCTTTTAAGAACTCCCATTTTTAATTTCTAGTAAAACTTTATGACTTCAAATTTTCTTTTTTTAAAAAACTTTTTTAAATTAATTTTTATTGATATGAGTACACTGTAGCTGTCTTTAGAAACACCAGAAGAGGGCATGGGATCTCAATACAGATGGTTGTGAGCCACCATGTGGTTGCTGGGAATTGAACTCAGATCCTCTGGAAGAGCAGTCAGTGCTCTTAACCACTGAGCCATCTCTCCAGCCCCCATGACTTGACTTTTTCAAAAAAGCCACTTTTAATAAAGATCTTGAATGATTTTTCAAAAACAAAAATTAAGGCCAGGACTGGAGAGAAGTCTTCCAGAGATCCTGAGTTCAACTCCCAGCAACTACATGGTGGCTAACAACCATCTAACAGAAATCTGATGCCCTCTTTTGGCACGGAGGTGTACCTGTAAATAGAACACACACACATACATACATACATACATACATACATACATACATACATACATACATAAGTCTTTAAAAAAGAAAATAAAGGCTAAACGTGTTCCTTTAGCCACAAAGGAAGGGACAGGCTGTGAACACCAGACTTAGGTTCTGCTCAAAGAAATGTCCTACTGTAAGAGCCACGATGTTACCCGGCATGCCCTTGGCATTGTTGTAAACAAGTCCATTTTATTGTTGTTTTGTTTTTTACTTTTTTTTTTGAGACAGGGTTTCTCTGTGTAGCCTGGATACCTTGGAACTCATTCTGTAAACCAAGGTAGCCTCAATCTGAGAGATCTACTTGCTTCTGTCTCCTGAGAGCTGAGATTAAAGGCATGCCACCCAGCTGGCTCAACCTCCCATTTTGGATACCCAGTTCAGTGGGCAAGTTAGTGTATTCATAGAGTTGAGGGGCCATTGTACTGTCAGTTAGGGAATGTTTTCATCGGGCACCGAGCATATGTTAGCATCTACAAGAGGAAAACAATGACATGGGCTGTTATCTCAACATCCAAAAAGCAGGGGCAGGAGGATGGCTGTAAGTTCAAGACCAGCTTGGTCTACATGTCAAGTTCCAAGCCAGCCAGGACTATATAGCAAGGTCCTGTTCCAAAAATAAAAGCAGGGGCTCGTGGGTAAAGATACTTGCCAGAAAACTTATCAATCTGAGTCCAATTCCTCAAAACCATGTGAAGGCAGGAGAAAGTTGATTCCTCAAAGCTGTCCTCTAAGCTTCACATGTATCTGTGTAACTGTTGAGAAGGCTAGGCTGACTCCATGACAGGCTTCCAAATGGCAGGCAGTTCAGGAGACACAGCCTAAATCTGTTTCCAAGAACTGAGCAAGTCCAGGCCAGCCCAGGCCTCAGAAGCTGCCCTACACCTGGCCTGAGGCAAGGACAATGGGTCAGCAGCCTCAGCAACAGTTTTCCAGCCCCCATACCCCAGTAATGGTTCCAGATTGTCCCTAGAGATGGAGCAAGATAAAGGTCATCTACCCCGGAATTCTGCTAATGTATTTTAAGTCAGTCTTGTGAGCTCACTTGGTTGTCTGTCTTGGTAATGGGAGGCCCCAGCATGCTGGACTTCTGCAGAATAAAAAATCTTTGTGTTTACATACCATTTGAGTCTGGGTTACCAATCTTTGGTGAATCATGGACACATAGGCTATGTGCAAACAACACCAACAACACTCTAAGGGCCCACACGGCTTCCTTGAAATGGTCAGAAAAAGGAGGAAGCCAAAGGGAAAGCTATCTGTCCAGCTGCAGCCAGCCTGCTCCATCCAGAACAGCACACAGAATCTAGGAAGTAGCCAGGTTACAGAAACCACTCCCTGGGCTGATGGCATAAAGGGATGTGCTGCCCAGACGTCTGCTACTTGACACACAGATTAGAGGTACCTGCGAGGCAGAACCTCAGTTGAGGAGACGCCCTCATAAGATCAGGCTGCAGGCATTTTCTCATAGTGACTGATGGGGAGGGCCCAGCCCACTGTGGGTGGTGCCATCCCTGGGATGGCGGTCCTGGGTTCTAGAAGGAAGCAGGCTGAGCAAGCCGTGGGAAGCAGGGACAGTAAGCAGCACCCTCCATGGCCTCTGCACCAGCTTCTGCCTTCAGGATCCTGCCCTGTTTGAGTCCCGTCCTGACTTTATTTTGACGATGAACAGCAATATGGAAGTTCAGGCCAATTAAACCTCGTCCTCCCCAACCTGCTTTTTGGTCACAGTGTTTTGTCACAGCAACAGAAGCCCTGCCGAAGACACGTATGACTGTGCCACCAGACAGAAGAACTGGTAAGGCTATAGCAAGTTCAGAAACCTGAAAAAAAATCTCATAACTGAGAATGGCAGGAATTCAAACTAGCTCCCCACCAGGTTACTGTCCTGAAGTCCGTGACCATGACTAGTGGTGACTAAGAGGACCATGACAACCAGTCACGTAGCGTAAAAACCTAGAGTTCTCATGCTGATAAGGTATCTAGACAGGCCCTCAGTGTTTAGCCAATGAGCTTCCTTCGTGAGCATCCCTTCCTGCAAATGGTATTTAATCTCTGGTTCACCCTGAGGAAGACCTATGCATCCTCACCCGCCATGAATAAAACAGTTTGGACAAGCAAAGACCGTCCTTTATCAAGGACCACAGCATCAGGCTGGCCTTCGTCATACAGAGTTATACCTAAGTCTCCCGTGGCAGACCCCTCTTCCAGCCCCTTTGTACTCCGGTACTTATGCCAAGCAAAGCAGATTCTGCCCCATCCGAGGCTCATCAAGGTCCCGAAGAACTCACTCCTGGTGGTCCCCAGTGGCATCTGGGTGCACAGGAGTTTGAGAACCAACACCTGTCCCAGCCCCTGCTGTCTTCACCCGGAAAAACATCTTGGACTGTGTCTCACCTCCCCTTAGCAGCACATCAGCTGCGTTCTGACACCCCAGCCAGCTGGCAAGGCAAAACCACAGAACTGCAGACTTGGGCAAATAACAATAAAAAACACTGGGTGGTAAAAAGTGCAAGGAACTTTAAGTGACAGTTGTGCCTGGTCCTTCAGAGCTTCTTGTGTCAATAAAAGAGCCCAGTGGGAGGAGTCAAGCCTGTGTCTTAGGAGGGGACTCTGTCCCCTTCAGGGCTGAGGCAGGAGGATTACAGTAATTCTGAGGCTAACTGGAACTGTGTGAGACCCTGACAAGGAAACAATAAAATAAAAGGTGAAAGTCAGGGAAGTCAGGGAGCCTCACTGTTCAGATACTGTGGGAGTTCTTCTAACCTCCACCCTTCATCCAGATATTAAGATACCTAGGTGGGGTAGGTCATCCCAGGGACAAAGGTTAGAAACTGTTAACAGCGGTGCTACGGATGACGCACTTAGTTCTCATCACATCTCAGCAAGCATGAAGCAGATACCACGATTCATATCACCATCTGCAGGTCCGATCGACATCAGATGTTTCCTGCAATAAAGCACTAGGAACCCAAGTCTGCGGTGTTCTTGTCAATGGCGTGTCAACTAGTTCCTGCCCTGCAGAAACCCCAAAAGGCTTTGGGTCATCAGACGACCCAGAAAACCATCCTGAAGGACCTATTAACCCACACGCATCTCCAGATTATAGGACGCCAAAGATGCTGGAAAACTGGGGTGCAGCTCAGTGGCAGAGTGCTTGCTTAGCACATGTGGGGACCTGAGCACACACCCAGCTATGCACATACACAAAGAAAGGGGATGGACAGACAGCTCAGTGTATAAGAGTGCTTACAGCTCCTATGGAGGACCCTAGTTGGGTTCCCAGCATCTGCATTGAAAGGCTCACAGATACCTGTAACTCTAGCCCCAGGGAGATCCTACACCTCTGGCCTGTGCACTCGTGTGCAGATACCCATATGCATATCCATTGTTGATGATAAATCTAAGAGAGAGAGAAACAGAGCCAGACATGGCGGTGCAAGCTTTCAGTCCCAGTACTCTGCAAGAAAAGGCAGGTGGATCTCTGTGAGTTCCGGGTCAACCTGACTACATAGGGAGTTCCTGGACAGCCATGACTACAGTGAGACTCTGTCTTTTTTTTTTTTTTTTTGAAAAGACCATCTTTTAACTTTATTTATTTATTATATATAAGTACACTGTAGCTGTCTTCAGACACACCAGAAGAGGGCATCAGATCTCATTACAGATGGTTGTGAGCCACCATGTGGTTGCTGGGAATTGAACTCAGGACCTCTGGAAGAGCAGTCAGTGCTCTTAACCACTGAGCCATCTCTCCAGCCCGAGACTCTGTCTTAAAGGAGAGTTGGAGGAGGGAGGGGAGATGACAATGGAACTGAAAGCAGGACACAGCGCGCTGGAGTTCCTTCCCTACAGCACAGTATGTAGGCCTACCTGAGGTTTTTTGGTCATGGCATTGTCTCAGTGTCCACTGCAGTAACTGTAGTGTAGCTGTAGAACAGAATGTCCCAGTCTGTGAGAGCAACAAACTAAAAAAAATTACTGCATATAGAGGGGACATTTTGCCTTCAAATTATCCTAAAATAGTCACGGGGTGGGGGTGGGGGTTATGTCCGCAAGCACGTACCTGAATGATGGGGGACAGGGTCGGTGTAGACTGTGGTAGGATGATAAGAACTTGGGTTAAAGGGAGAGTACAATTCTTTGTCACGTTCTTACAAATTATAAGCTTAGAATTATGTTTTTAAAGCTTTTGTGGGCTAGGGGGTTCAGCTTGGTGCAGAGCACTGTGTAACATGTACAGCGGTCGCTGTCCCACACTGGTGGTTGCAGAGAACACTCTATGGTTAGGAGCACTTGCTGGTCTACGTTTGATTTCCAGCACCTACATTAGCAGCTCTAAACCAGCTTAGAACTCTGTTACAAGGTATCTGATTCCCAGTCCTGATTGCCATAGGCACCAACCATGCGTGTGGTACACATACATGCATGCAGTTGAAACATTCACACACATATAATCTAAACAAGGGATACCCTGCATCCAATCCCCCAACTCCACCCCACCCCACCCGCAAACATTTGCTCAAAGTTTAGGGGGGAAAATGCAACCTCAACCTGATACATAAGCAAAGTCCTTGTGAATTACAGGCTTGAATTCGAAAGGCAAAATTACTGTTAACGTTTGGATCTTAAATGTCCCCCAAAAGCCTGCGCTAAAGGCTTGGTCACTAATGGAGGACGGGGATCCTAGTGGAAGGAAGCGAATCAGTAGAATGTGACCTTGAAGAGGTCCCAAACTCTACCTACCGTTGCTTCCTTTAAAAAAAAATTAAATTTATTTCATTCTTCCTACATGTTTTATCTGCGTGTGTGTCTGTGCACCATGTGTATGCCTGGTATGAAGAGAGTGTCATATATCCTGGAACAAGAGTTACAGATGGTTCTAAGCTACTATGTGGGTTTGAGAATTGAATCTGGGTCCTCTGGAAGAACAGCACTGCTGAGCCGTCTCTCCCAGACCTTATCTGTTTCGTGAGACGATGGTTAAGAGTAAGCTATGCTCCTCCACCCTGAGGAAAGCAGGCACAGGAACTACGCTAGTAACCTGGGACTCCATTGTTTGTACTATGCACATCTTTTCTCTAATAGTAGGTTTGGGCAGTCTGAGACACCCTCCACCCGTAACAATGTACCAGGTAACTTGCTAGCAACAGAGGATCACACCTGCATTGGGCTGTGCATTATGGGAAGGGCCAGGCATAGCAGAAAAAAACCAGGGGAGGGGAACACCCATAAAGAAGGGGAGGAGGAGGGATTAGGGGGATGTCAGCCTGGAAACCGGGAAAGGGAATAACAATTGAAATGTAAATAAGAAATACCCAATTTAATAAAGATGGAGAAAAACAAACAAAAACAAAACAAAACAAAAACAAACCACTGTCTGACCTAATACATCAATCAAAATAGAGAGCCACCCAAACTACAACTCTTGGTAAGAAGCTGCTGGCAGTCCCAGGGGCCCTGTAGCATCTCCTCTCCTGCACCGTGCTGTACTCTTGCAGATTGTTCGGACATGTTTAAGTGCTTCGCTTTCGAATAAAACTCATTGTTACCTCGCAATCTCTGTGAGCTTTTATTTCATTCTTGAATCAGAACCCGAGAACCTGTAAGCATCCAGCCCAGCCCCTGCCCTCAGGGAACACCGTACTAGTGACCCTCTGCCTCACCAGAGGCCAAAGCAACTGACCATGGATTGGGTCTCGCTATGCAGCCCTGGCTGACCTGGAACTCACTGTATAGACTGCTCTGCCCTCAAGCTTGAGGCCAGCCTCATGTCTCTGCCTCCTGTATGCTACAATTAGTCATAAACACCAAGCCTAGCCCCTTTCTCCTTTTTAAATTTTTTACTTATGTGTACGAATGTTCTGCCTGTATCTATATGTGTATCACATGTGTGGCTAGGATCTGCAGAGGTCAGGAGGTCAGATTTCATGGAATTGGCGTTACAGATGTTTATGAGCCACCGTGTGGGTGCTGAGAACTGAACCTGGATCCTCAGCAAGAGGCAACCCGTGCCTTAACCTCTGAGCCATCTCTCCAATCCTCCTTTATCTTGTATTGTTTTAAAGATTGATTGATTGATTGATTGATTGAGACAGGGTTTCTCTGTGTAGCCCTAGCTTTCCTGGAACTCACTCTGTAGACCAGGTTGGTCTCAAATTCAGAGATCCACCTGCCTCTGCTTCCTGGGTGCTGAGATTTAAGGTGTGCACCACTACCGCCCAGCTGTTTGTATCCTACTGTGTGTCTTGTGCACCAATTGTGTGCTTGTTGCCTGAGGAGGTGGTGAGCCTTTATGTTGGTGCTGGGAATCGAATCCAGATCTCTCACAAGAACAAGTGCCTTTAACCGCTGATTCAACTCTCTAGACCCACCCCTTCCTTTTCTTTTTCTTTTTTTTTTTTTTTTTTGGTCCTTTTTTTCGGAGCTGGGGACCGAACCCAGGGCCTTGCGCTTCCTAGGCAAGCGCTCTGCCACTGAGCCAAATCCCCAACCCCTCCTTTTCTTAATAAAATAAAACAAAGATAGCATCTCGGGTTTTCAGGCTGCCCTCTTTATGTTTGGACTGAGGATGACCTTAAACTTCTGATCCTTCCGCCTCCGCTTTCCTCGTACTAGGATACAGGGGTGTGCCGTCAGGACTGGCCTGTGAAGTGTTGAGTGTCAAATCTAACGCTTCCAACTGCTCTCAGCTGAGCTGTCTGCTCCAGCTGCGAAGCTGACTTTCCTGGGCAACGGAAAGCTAACACAGTCACGGGGCTTCGTAAGATAACACGGGAGACTCCTGATGATCCGAGAGTTAGAAAAGCATTCCTTAGCTCGGACACAAAACTTAACTTATTAGGATTAAATTAAGAGTTGGATCCCAACACTCAGGAGGTAAGGTAGGTGAACCTCTCTGAGTTCCAGGCCAGCTGGGGCTACATAGCAGGGAAAGGAAATCTTTGTTTTGGGCTGGAGAGATGACTTTGTGGTGAAGAGCACGGGCTTCTCTTCCAGAGAACCTGAGTTCAAGTCCCATCACCCACACAGCAGCTTCACAATTGTCTAAAATTCCAGTTCCAGAAGATCCAATGCCCTCTTCTGGCCTCCACAGGCACTACATGCGCAGACACATATACACACAAGATACCCATATACATAAAATTAATTTTTAAAAAAATCCTTCCACCTTTGCCTCCCAAACTCACAATCAAAATTGTGCACCACAGCCTGGCAGTGGTGGCGCAGGCCTTGAATGCCAGAGTACACTCGGTAGGCAGAGGTAGGTAGATCTGTGAGTCTGAGGCCAGCCTGGTCTACAGAGAGAGTTCCAGGACAGCCAGGGCTACATAGAGAAACCCTATCTCAAAAGAAAAAAGACGTGTGCACCATCTGGCCTAGCACAAAGCCCTTTCTTGCTCTGAGCCACACTCACAGTTGGCTGCCTTCCCTCGTGTCTACGTGAGTCATAGCTGGATTCCCATATATGAACCCAGAGAGGCCAAGCCTTATGCTCCATTTTCAGTGATTGGGAGCAAAAGCCCAGTAACTTATATTTCCTTTGTGGGGTCATCTGACACTGCTAGGCGGACCTCACTGAGAGAGCTAGCCCGGGACCCTGAATATGTGCAGGGCTCCCCACCTTCTGCACTGTGTTTCTTCTTACCCAGCCTCCAGTGGAGGTGGCATTGCTTGCCCATCCGTTCAGTTAGCATGGTGGCCCAAGCAGATGCTAGAGAGTCTGTTTCCTCTGAAATGAGTGAATTAGACTAGTCTTGAGCCATCTGTGGTGGCACACAGGTGTAACCCAGCACTCAGAGGCAGGACTGTCACAAGTTGGAGGCCAGCCTGATCTTATATTGAGCTCCAGGGCAGTCAGGGCTATACAGATACACCATGTCTCAAAGACAAAACAAAACCCACACCCAAACAAAAAAGGGGTCGCAGAACAGGGTGTAACTCAGTTGGTAGTGTGTTTGCCTAGCATGCATGAATCCACTGCATAAATCGGGACCAGTAATTCAAGGCCATCCTCGGCTACATAGAAACCTTAAGGTCAGCATGGGCTTGACCCTGTCTTAAAATAAACACACAGGGCTGGGGATTTAGCTCAGTGGTAGAGCGCTTACCTAGGAAGCGCAAGGCCCTGGGTTCGGTCCCCAGCTCCGAAAAAAAGAACCAAAAAAAAAAAAAAAAATAAACACACAGCCCTGCAGCTGGCATCCACTTGGCTGAGTCTGCAGTAACCCACTCCTAATAAGGGCCTTCTTCTTTCTTACAGGGGCCAGATGGTGAAAGAAATAAGGTCATACTGGGAACCGCCCATCCCCTGCATCCTTCAAGCAAAATCATACTGGGAACCACCCATCCCCTACATCCTTCAAGGGTGATTGTAAGTTCCTGGATACAATAATGATACAATAATGTTTCAGGGGTTTTGTCTTGTTTTGTTGATTTTTTTTAATGGCACTGAAGATCAAAACCAGGACCTGTGTGTGCTAATCCAGAGCTCTGCCATTAACAAGGTCTCACCATGTAACCCAAGCTGGCCTTGAACCCATGATCCTCTTGCCTTCACCCACATCCTGCTTACAATATGACTTTTGAAACTACTTTCTGTCCACACAGGTTCCAGATCTGAGAATCCAACCAATCTTGAATGACAGCCATTCAGAAAAAGAAACTTGCATCTGTATCAGATTCATACAGAGCTCTTTCCCTGGTCATTATTTCCCCCAAACAGTAAAAGTATTTACATAATGTTGGTGTTGCATATTAAGAATTATAAGCCATCTAGACATGGCTGAAAGACATGGGAGGGTGTGTGTAAGTTATATGTAAACACAGCCCTGTTTTATATAAGATTAAATATTTCCAGATTTCAGCATGCAAGGGTGTCCTGGAATCAGTCCCTGGTGTATTCCTAGGAATGCTCAAACTCTATACCAAGTAGCAGTTCAAATCCTATTTGACTGTCTTCCTCTGATACCTCTTAGTCTGAAAGTCAAGGAACCAAAGTGGGATTCTGCCTGGATCAGGGAGACCCTAGCCCATACCTGGCAGAGAATGCTCAGCTCAAGTTATGACTCATGGTGAAATGATGGCATGGGCTAGAGATGTCGCTCATTCGGAAGCATAATTGCATGAAACCCAGGGTTCAATCTCCAGCATCAAATAAAAACCAGGCACAATGGGAACCCCTGTAATGCCAACACTTAGAAGGTAGCGGCCAAAAGACCAAGAGTTCAAAGTCATCCTTGATTACAAAGTGAATTTCAGCCTGGAAGACCCTATCCAGAAGAGAAAGGGTGCTGGGAAGGAGGGGGCACAGAAAAAGAGAGAGGGGGGGAAGAGGGAGAGGAAGAAATACACACACACACACACACACACACACACACACACAAGTAAAGCCAGGGGTGGGTCCCTACAGAGAGACCAGAGAGAATAACGAAGACAAAGGGTTGCCATAACAACAGCACACACTACCAAAAATAGATTCTGAAGAAGCAGCTAAGGGTCAGAAAGGGGAAGTTTGTGTCCAGGGCCACATGAACCGGAAACTCAGAGTCCCAGGGTGAAAGCCTTCCTTCAGAGCTTGTCAACTGTGAACACTATGTCTAGACATGTGACATCATCACAGATTACAAAACTGTGGAGTTTGGTTTGTTTGGCACCAGTAAATCACCTTTTATTAGGTATCAATTCTCAGCTGGGATACAACAAGATTCAGCCATGACTGAGTTCCTTCAAGAGGGTGTGAAGCCACGGTGGTCCACAAAGTGAGAGCCCTTTCTTCCTCCCACTGTGCACACCAGGCAAGCATGGCAAGTTGGCTTCTTTCTTTGTGTTTTGAAACAGGGTTTCACTAAGTTACAGACTTTGGATTTGTGGTCCTCCTGCCTTTGTCCCAAGTGCCAGGACTTTAGGTGTACACTCCATGCCCAATTCAATAGTGACTTTATTTTAATGATGATGGCATAAAATACACTTTAAAGATTGAAATTAAAGTGTTGGTAATCTTCAACAAAGACTAATAAATGAAGTCTGGAGGTATACAAAATAATTATACACCATGACCAAATAGCAACTACAACAAGAAAGGAAAGTTGGTTTAACATTATTAAATAAATAATAAATAAATAAATAAAATAAACCAAACCAATGTATATAGCCAGGCACTGTAACAAATGCCTGTAATCCCAATGTTTGGATGGTGGAAGCAGGAGGGTCAGAAGTTTAAGTCATCCTTAGTATGGGGTCAGCCTAGGCTACATTAATATATGAGACCTTGCCTTATCCCCCTTCACCCAATATACATTATTGATTGCAAAGACACTATACAGTGTTAAAATCATGAAAAACAAAGGGCAGGTATGGTGATGCACATCTGTAATCCCAGCACTTAATTGGCAAACAGATCTCTATGCCTTCAAGGACAAGCTGGTTTACACAAGTTCCGGGCCAGCCGGGGCTACAAAGTAACCCTACAAACTGAACTAAAACAAGCAAACAGCCAGACTGAGGAATGGAATTGTGTTTTACTTAGGAGGAAAGTAAACATACATTTCAGCTAAATACAATGGACCTGAAAGCGACATTCTGGGATGACTATGGAATTCTGAATATAGTCCATGTTCCTCCATGAACTTTGAATATACAGACACATGCCCCCACGCACGGTGGTCTAGACACACAGTCCCTGGACAGCAGCCTGCTATTTGGACTTTGTGTCCCTAACAAAACCTCTGTTCTATATAGTTTGCCTCTAGTAATGAAAACTAGCAATGTACAGATTAGTGAACAGGCTAACATCCATCCATGTTAATTTACTGGGTTTTTTTTTTGTTTTGTTTGGTTTGGTTTTTCAAGACACGGTTTCTTTGTGTAGCCCTGGTTTCCCTGAAATTCTGTAGACCAAGCTGGCCTCAAACTCCACCTACCTCTGCCTCCTGAGTGCTGGAATTAAAGGTATGTGTCTGGCTGATAACTGCATAATTTTCTTAAAGGTGGTATTTAGAGAAGAAGACCTGGGAGAAAAGAATCCTTGTAGTATGTTAACTTTTTTTTTTTCTTTTTTTCGGAGCTGGGGACCGAACCCAAGGCTTTGCGCTTCCTAGGTAAGCGCTCTACCACTGAGCTAAATCCCCAGCCCCGTAGTATGTTAACTAATCAATCAATCGATCGATCAATTGATTAACCAGTTTGTTTAATTTCTTGAGAAGTCTTAATCTGGAATGCAGAATGCCCTAGAACTCACAATGCAGACCAAAGTGATCTCAAACTCCAAAATTTTCTCTTGGTTGCCTGAATACTGGGATTACGAGTCTGACCCACCACAAATGGCTTGTACGGCTTTTAAAAACAACTTTATAGGGCTAGAGAGATGGCTCAGTGGTTAGGAGCACTGACTGCTCCTCCAGAGGTCCTGATTCAATTCCCAGCAACCACATGGTGGCTCACAACCATCTGTAATGGAATCTCATGCCCTCTTCTGGAGTGTTTGAAGATAGCTACAGTGTACTCATATACATAAAATAAATCTTAAAAAAAATAAAAAAACAACTTTATAAACATACAATTAAATTATTTTTAGTGTTTACCTATATGTGTAAACAATACCATAAGTCACTCTTACACTTGACCTTAGCCAAAGGCCAGGAAGTGTTCACAAACCACTTTAAAAACGTTCTGGGAACTGGAGACAGACGGCTCAGAGTAACGAGTGACTGCTGTGTAATCACGAGGCCCAGAGTTTGGATCCCAACACTCATATTACAAGGTAGGAGTTCAGTGCATGCTGTAATCCCAGCTTCAAGTCAGAGCTTGCTAAGTTTTAGCCTGAGAAAAAGTGAGTCCTAGGTTCAGGGAGAGACCCTGCCTCAAAGGGAAACAGAGACTGATCAAGGAGACCAGAAGCCCTCTTTTTTTTTTTTTTTTTTTTTTTTTTTCGGAGCTGGGGACCGAACCCAGGGCCTTGTGGTTGCTAGGCAAGCGCTCTACTACTGAGCTAAATCCACAACCCCCAGAAGCCCTCTTTTGAGCCTGCATATCCCAGCCACCCACACATGTACACACTCATACACAAATGAGTAAATACTTCAAAATGTTTTAGGAAGTAATGAAGACTTTTTTAGCTGGCCGGGAATTCACTGTGCGGACCAGGGTGACCTCGAACTCACAGAACTCTGCCTGCCTCTACTCAACAAGTGCTGGGATTGAAGGAGTGTAACTACTATGCCTCCCTTGATCTTTTTAGGTGGTCACAGGCTTTTTGGTGCAAGACAATAATCACAGCTGAGGTGAAAAAGCAGTTCCAGGTCTTGTCTGAGATGGAGTGAGTTTATGGTCTGGGAAACAGTGAGATCCTGTAAAAATGTAAGATAAAAAGTGGCCGGGGAGGGGGGTGGCTGAAGAGATGGCTCCGAGGTTAAGAGCACTGGCTGCTCTTCCAGAGGTCCTGAGTTCAATTCCCAGCAACCACATGGTGGCTCACAACCATCTGTGATGGGACCCAATGCTCTCTTCTGGTGTGTCTGAAGACAGCTACAGTGTACTCATAAAAACATAAATAAAATCTTTTTTTTTTTTAAAGATGGCCTGGGGACATAGCTCAGCAGTAAAACGCCTGCTAAGGATGTGTAAAGCCCCAAATTCAATCTCCGGCATCTCACACTCACTGAATATGGAGTTGCCCCATGCTCTCAGCCCCAGGTAATCACAGAATGCATTTTTCCCCACCCTCTATAGTATAAGTTGCCTTTTCTGGCCACTTCATATTTACAGAACAAACGGTATGTGGTTTTGTGTGTCCCACACAATTCAGCATCCTTTCTGAGCACTTGGTATTATTTGAGGGGACAATCAGAGGATGAATGAGACCTGTAAAATGGCCGGCTGGTGATCTACCCATGCTAACGTGCGGGTTTGCAGGCCCACATTCTGGTTACACAAGATAATCCTTTAATGCTGGAAGAAGCTGGGGATTGGCATGTGGGAAATGTTTTATTTGGTTTTTTGGGGGGTTTGTTTGTCTGTTTTTGAGACAGGGTTTCTCTGTGTAGCCCTGGCTGTCCTGGAACTTGTTCTGTAAGCCAGGCTGGCATTGATCTCAGAGCTCTGACTGCCTCCACCTTCTGAGTGCTGGGATTAAAGGCCTGTGTCACCACTACCTGGCCATGTGAGAATTCTTCCCAAAGAGAAGCAGGACTCTGATGTTGCCCAGGCTGGCCTAAGACTCTCCATCTTCCTGCCTCAGCCTCCTAAGTGCAGGGAACATGGGCACCATGCACAAGGGCCTGACTGTGCACTGTGGCTGATTTCCAGTACAGTAACAATGATTTCTTTCTACCCTCATGGTCCGCTGGCCTTTCCACCTGTCAGAGGTTACTCATGACCTCATCAATCCTGAAGACTCCTCAGGGCCATTTAAGGACTGAGTCAGGAAGGGTACACCATGCAGAGCTCAGGGAAGAAGATGCTGGTGCCTGCAGGACAGGCTCTTTGGTCAGAGGGTGGGCAGGCCCAGTAGAGCCCTCAGAAGCTAGGCAAACTGAGTACAAGGCAGAGAACCAAAGGATGCAGGGAGAGGTCAGAGAGAGACCAAGCCCCTTGTCTCTGCCCTGAACATCTGCTCAGAGACTTCCTGAGAAGTTGCTGATGTCAAGCCTCTGTTTCCTGTTGCCAGGCCGGAGAGAATGAACTTGGTTGGGAGGACATGAGGGCCTTGGAGGAAATGTGAGGTCGGCAGAGCAGAGCCTGAAGTAACACAAGACGTAGGCTTGCTTGTAGCCTGCACCCCTGGGCACCCACACTCACAAGCAGAGACACATAGATATGTTTGCTTGTTGACAGGCACGCAGACAGATGGGCATACAGGAGCATAGCCTGCCAGCACCATGTCAATGCCTGGGTTCTAAACTTCAGGAATTTCCAGATGGTACTGGAGGGGAGACAGATCAGGAGGCTGCAGACAGGGCAGCTTCGGGAGGGAGGGCATAGAAAAGTAAGGCGGAACATAAAGAGACAGCTCATCTTGCCCTGTGTCTTGATCCATTCCTCTCTCACGGAGCACCAGCTATTACACTTTGGTAAAAAGCAAGGACCGGTATTGACCCAACTCTGTCCTTGAGAATCCTGCAGAGCCCCATCTGGGAGGTCTTATCTTCTGAGGGCAGTGTTGAGCAAAAAAGACGGAAGGAGTTCTGGGGGAGCCCATAGGGACCAAGGCAGCGGGCTGGCCCTCGGGCGTGAGGGCAACAAGGATGAAGGCTGGCTGTGTGGCAGCAGAACAGCTCCTGAGGATGACTCTGATGTCTTAAGACTCCCATGATATGGCCAAGCTGGCTGCAGGGACAACTATGGGCTAGGGCTTGGAAATTAGGCAGTTAGTTCCCCAGTACGTGCCCTCTCCTGTCCTGTGCTGATTTACTCCCTTTACCTGTGGTTCTGTCCATTTCTTCTAGATCAATCTGGATTTTGCCACTACTGGCCAAATTTACCTCACACTAACTTCATCGGAAATGAGAAGTGGCCATTTCATAAGGAAGAACAATCCAGGAGCACATACCAGACAAGGTGGCCCCTGGGGCTCAACACCACAAGTTCCCAGCTTCCGTACTCTTAAGCTTCCTTTCCCAGACGGCTAATGAAGTTTCCAGAACTGGGTCTCTCTTTCTTCTGTCAGCCTTGGCACACATGTCTACACCACAAGTTTGGCAGCTTAGTCTGGGGTGAGAAGGACTAGGCTAAGGAAGAGAAGTATCAGTGTCTGGAGCCAAGTGGGATGCTGGGCAAACACACTAGCAAATATGTCCCCATAGCCCAGAGATAAAAGGTATTACTCATGAGCCTGTGGGGCTCTGAGGGTGGTAGGCCTCAGGATGCCTATAAGGAACAAGAATGTGGGTAGGTCCATTGTGACTGAGGACACCTGGACAACCACATTATAAAGCCAGAGGGAGTTGGGAAGGGTTTGTCAGCACTAGACATTACAGAGTAGCCCTGGATGGGGGGTAGGTACAGATCCAGGTTAAGTAATCACTGGGGTAGGGGAAGTCAGGGCAAGGAGTCCAGGAGCCCAGAGCCTAGGGCAAACCCTGGATGAAGGAGAGGTCTGTAAGGCCAGTGGGAAACTACCAAGGGGGCAGGGCCTAGGTGACATGGTAGCTGGAAACACAAGGCTAGAGAGGTCCTGGGTGAGTAGCCAGAGGGGGCCTGGGTGAGCAGCTTGAGCTCTGCCATCACAGGACTAAGCACAGAAGGGCCAAGAACAACTGGAGGGAAGTGGCCAAGCTGCCCACAGCCCTGGTTTCTACCTCCCCAGTCTGGCCAGGCTCCCTGCCTCTGTGGAAACAGTCATGTCCCCATCCCTCCCTCCCTATCTCTACTGCAAAGGGGTGGGGAGTGCTGAGGCCCTCCCTCTCTGGGCCAGCATTGGAGCAGCACACTGGGTGATAAGAACTTAGGCGAACTCTGCCTGTGGCAGGCAACATGAAGGAAGAAACAGCTCTCCTGGCGACCGTCACCCTCCTGGGAGTTCTGCTGCAAGGTGGGCTGGCTCCTGTCTGGGGGATGGGTGGATCTTAGACCTACGCAGCCTGCTCTCCGTCCTTCAGCCCCTTGGGGTAGGGAATTGGGGTGCTGGCAGGCCTAGGCTCAGGTGAAGGACAGGAGCTTCTAGCCTAGGCTCCTGGTACCAAGCTCTTCAAGAACTACTGGAGTCTTGGGTGCTGGAGTCCCTAAGCCCCATCCAAGGAGCCCATACTTCCCTAGAGTGAGGATGAAGCCCCCAAGGAGTGTGTACAGGGGAGCAGAGGAAACTGTGCATGGGTCAACCGAGGAGGACCAGGTAAAGGATGGCCATATTGCTGAGGGACCACTAAGGCGCCTGCCTTGTGGTGGGAGCCAGTTTCTGCTTAGGAATACAAGGACTAGTGGAATAGCTACGGGCTCAGGTTGGGAGAGTCCTAACTACAGGTGTCCGGAGCACAGTATCTGCCAGATTTAGGGCTGGGTCCATGATATCTAAACAGAGAAACTAAGACAAGAATTCATGCCATTGTGTGGTGATAATGGGACCCAAACTTGAGGGACTCTGTCCTGAGGCAGGGTCCCTTCTGGCTGAGTATGTAGAAGGAAGACCAGAGTCCCTTAGCCACAGGATGTGTGCTTCCTTGTTCCTTAAGGAATACAACCAATTTTGTCCTGGGTCACTGCCTATTCAGGGGCTAAAAAGACTGGAGTCCGACCTGCAGAATAGGAGCTGGGATTTGCCTGGGCTTTGCAAGTCAAATCGTTCAGGAGTTAGAGTCTTCTAAGGTTCCTCCCACCGACAGGTGTTTCAGGTGTGCATCACCCTAGTCAATCAACCCTCAGGCCTACTGGGCCTCTCTCCATTGAACACCACTTTGGGGCAGGTGGGAGAAGGGCGTTAGAAGGGAGTCGCTCAGCGAGGGCAAGGAGAAGGGAACTGGGGTACCGACCCCGCCCCAGGTCTGTGGGGCACCACACCTGACTCCCACACCCCCACGGCCGCAGCCTACTTCTCCCTACAGGTGATCTCTGCGCGAAGAACTTTCCACGTGTCGCCGCCGCTCACCTCTGGCCCTCCCGAGTTCGAGCGCGTCTTCCGAGCCCAGTGAGCGCAGCGGGTACGGGCGGGTTCGGGTGTCAGCCCATGCGGGCCGCGCGCTCACCCAGCCCACCCCACGCAGGGTAAATTGCAGCGAGTACTTTCCGCTGTTCCTCGCCACGCTCTGGGTCGCCGGCATCTTCTTCCACGAAGGTGCGGGATATCGTGGGGGCATACTCGGGGGGTGGTCACCGAATGGCGGGAACGCGTGCTCACCGCACCGCCTCGCCTCTTGCAGGCGCCGCAGCCCTGTGCGGGCTGTTCTACCTGTTCGCGCGGCTCCGCTACTTCCAGGGATACGCGCGCTCCGCACAGCACAGGTAACTCGGGCCGGACTTCCGGGAAAACACTGCAGGGGTGGGTCGCTCCTGGACGCGACTCTAAGGGTAGGAGGCGGCGATCGGCCGCAGGGGACCCATGGAAAGAGATCTGGGGTCGGCGGGTGGGCGGTCGTAGCCCAAGAGAGCCGGTCTAACCCGGCGTGGGAGGGGCCTGAGCCTGAGGGGCGGGCCTAGTCTGGAGGGGTAGGGCCTAAACCTAGGGGGGCAGTCCTAGCACAAAGGAGGCGGAGCTTTGGGGGGCGGGGCCTTGGCTCTGCTCCCGCTGAGCGCCGCCCGCAGGCTGGATCCCCTGTACGCGAGCGCGCGCGCGCTCTGGCTGCTAGTGGCAATGGCTGCACTGGGCTTGCTAGTCCACTTCCTCCCTGGCACACTACGGGCTGCGCTCTTCAGATGGCTCCAGGTGCTCCTGCCGATGGCCTGAGGCGAAGGACCTCCAAGTCAGCAGAACTGGAGATCTTCGAACTAAACGCTGGGGCGCCCACCTCCGAATCCCAATTTCTAATTAAAGTTTCCACGAAGATCCCGTCTGCATTTTCTTGGTCTGAGGAGGGTCGCATACCGCAGGCTGCGAAGCCTGGAGGGCCCCAACCCCGGACAGATGCAGCCGGGCTTTGGGAGGTAGCATAGGCAAGCTTGGTTTCATCCTTCTCATAGTACTGTCTTCTAGACAACATCTTGCCTGAGCAGCTACTTCTGCCTTGACATTTATTTCCAGAGATAGCCTCCCTTCACCCACCTTTCTGTACTTGGGGTTCATCTTCCTCTCAGGCTGAGCCTCAGTCATTGGATTCTTCCTTGTATGCCTTCTTGTCCCCTACACCCACCCGACGTCACAACTAGAACCAGTCTTTCCCCGAGTGAGATCTGGGTCCCTGTTTTGGATCAGCGCTAGATCTCCAAATAGAGATTAGTGTAGGTGTTCAGGACACCCCTACAAAGGCCCACACAGCAGTGAGCATGACCAAAAATGTAGTCAGTGATAGGTTCTCAAGTGGACCTCAGGATGCTTGAAAAGACTTGGGTATGCCTACTGACAATACACCTCTAAATGACTTTTAACCTACCTGGCCAGCAAAAATGCTTCTCAAACAGGCCTAACAATGTGTGGGTGGAGATGGGCCGTTTATTTTAGAAATGACCACAGTATAAGCTAGGAGTTGTGGTATAGTTGTAATCTTAGTACTTAGGAAGTGGAGGCATAAATTCATGGCCAGCTTGGGTTACAGTGAGTTCCAGCACTCCCTGACTGTCTCAATCCCCTGTCCACACCAAGATCCTATTATATGAGACAAGGAGAGAAGCAGGGAGCACGAGACTAAGGACTAAGTGTGTGTGTGGGGGGAGGGGATTGGCAAACACTCCCCATCCCGAGGCGCTCAGGTCTGTGCAGTAGTTGGGCTGGGTAATGTTGCCAGACCAGGATGCTCTGAGAACACATTGGACAGGGATTCCTACAGGATAGGTGCATGAAACCCCCAGTTACTGACTCAGTGGTCACGACTTTCCTGCTAAGTAAAGATGAGGTTACCGCTGAGGTATGCCAACAGAAATTTGACATGGTAAAGGAGGGTCTGGGACTTAGTCCTTGGTATGACAGAGATCAAAGTCACCTTTGATCAAGTAACCAGTCAATATTGGACAGTAGTCTTCCAGCACGGGTGAGCCAGCCTTCCCCCTCCCGCTCCCCACCACCAGCAAGTTTTGGGAGCCCAAGATGATAGGCCAAATACAGGCAGGCACCGTACAAATGCCAGAACCGGGAAAAGTCACCTATGAGAGAGATACTTCATTAACCCTTTATTACAAGTCACGCTCTTATAGAAGTATATGCGAACTTACGTGAAAAAATCAAATGTATCCAAGAATAAAAAACACAGCACATAAAGTAGTGTATGCATTCCAGTGTTCCGCGCCGCACACAGCGGGCACCCAAGAAAAAGCTCTTCTAATGGCCTGGCTCATGACCACTGGCCGGGGCAAACGGTTCGGTTCAGTTCTTTTTGGGCGGCAGCAGGCCGGCCCTCAGGCACAGTGTGGGGGCCGCCTGCCTCTCCCGCGGCCCGGCGGGCAGGAGCAGCACCAGCTTCTGGGGCCTCCGGGCCAGCGGTGAACCCCAGGCCAGCCCGAGCCGCCTGCCAGGCAGAACCCTCCAGGTGGGGTGGATATGCCTGGTCCTCTGGGGCAGCAGCAGCAGTAGCAGCGACACCCTCAGAACCGTGGGCTCCAGAGCCGGCCACAGAGGACCCTTGGAAGCCTTCTACTTAGTCGGCCTTTTTCAGAAAGATCTGGAAGAGTCAGGCTCAGAATGAGCAGGAGACTTGGGACTTCTTATGGTCCTAGCTAGTTAGTCCCATCCCAGTCTATCTCACCTCACTCAAAATGACCCACACCGGGGAGTCAGTCTGAATGGAGAGACGCAGTGCTTCCAGGGGGCCAAAGGCAGGATCCACTTCTCCTTCAGCTACACCCTTGTAGAAGGAGCCTGTGGGAGCGCAGTGCCTAGATGTAAACACCCAACAACAACACCCAAAAGCCCAGCCCACACAGGCCCTGCCCTACTCACCAATCTGGAGGTAGCCATCAGGGCTCCGAGGGTACCGGAGAGTGGCTGAGCGGCCCTCCTGAAGGGCCTCCTTCTCTGACTGGGGGTTCTAAGGGCAAAGCAGCAGGGCTTGAGTGTCTGGCCAGAAGGGGGCGCTGTCAGCTCCCACCCACACCCGCCATACTCACATCGAAGGGCAGCACCTCCACAGAAGTGTTGAAGAGCTTATCTTCTGGGTGCTCAATGTTCCCGCTTCGGAAAAAGAACCTACAGACGCCAAGCGGGCCAGTGAGCCGAAGTACTGCCCAGGAACCCCTGTCCAGGCCCAGCAGAGAGAAGGCCATGCCTGGGCTAGAAATATATTAGATGGGTGTCCAGGTGCTGGGAGAGGTTAGGGCACCATCTTGGACAGTTCCCTGGGCTGTGCAAGGAAGCCAGAACCTTACCCTGAGACTGGCGACAGGAGTCACTAAGAACTAGATTTACCTGCCTTAGTCCTTACAAGGTAGGAAGTACTATTATGGATAGTTTCAATAAGGAAACTGAGGCATGGTGGGGTTAGATGGGGCAAATAGTTACCTCGGGGGATTATAGAAGGAGTTACCTAAAGACCCAGAAATATAGGCCGAGGCCTCTAATTGGTGTTCACCCTGGCCTCTTTCCCGGGGAGCACTGACCGCTCGAGGCGCAGTGGCTGGAAGAAGCGGAACCGGATGAAGTCTCCGGCAGCAGGTGTGAAGGCCCAGAAGAAATCCTCTCGCAAGTAGGCCTTCTCCAGGGTGAAATGCTGGTACGTCTTCAGGCTTGTGCTCACCTCCGCCGGTGGGTTCACGTGCTCCTTCCGTAGAGCATGCTTTCCAAAGTCTTTATCCTGGGGGGCAGGGAGGTACAGCAGGCATGAGTGCCACCCTCCAGTCCTGCCTCCACCGTGTTCCGTCCACACTGTGGGCCACGCCCCACCTTCAGTTTCTGGATTTTGCCCGCCAGGGATGAGTGAGTGCCCACGTGCTGGAAGAGGGACGGCTTGAAGCGGATCCGAAGGTTGGCCTTCTGCCGATCACAATGTTTCTGTGAACAGATTGGCGCCTTAGGGTTCAGCTCAGCCCACAGTCAAGGATGTGGGACTTTCGTTAGGATAACCAAGGGATTTCCTCAGCCAGCAGTGTCCTCTCCTTGCTATAGAGCCATAGCCAGGAACACAGTGTGAGCTGGCAGCCAAGGACCCTCCTTCCCTGGACTGATTCTAAATATGCCCTGCTCACCGCATCCTTCTCAGGGTTGCAGACTTTCACCCACAGGATGTGGTCCAGGAGCCAGTCGATGGGCTTGTCTCGGTAGAACATAAGGATGAATTCCACAATCAGGCTCAGATCCAGTGACTTGAACATCTTCCCTGATGGTAGAAGTCGGGGAAAGGCTCTGAGTGGGGGGTACTGCTGGCCCTATTTTTCTTCACCCCTGTGGGGACCATGTGGAATAATACCTCATGGCAAACCTTTGGGCATGTGTGGACCCAAGAGGACAGGGCAGGGCTGGGGACCCTGGCACGTCCTCACACAGAGGGCACTTCCAGCAAGGCTCAGTAGCAAGGTACCGGGGCTGAGAGATGGGAGACAGGGCACGGGTGGGGTCGGCAGAGGAGTAGCTTACCAATGAAGCCCAGCTGCGAGAACTCCAGGATCATCCAGTCCTCAGAGGGCTGCTGGAGGGCAAAGTTCTTCATAGTGCTCAAGTAGTTGGGCTTGGCTACAATGTCATCCTCCAGCTGCACAGAGAGGGACAGAAGGGAGCTGGGACTCGAGGCGGGCAAAGGACATTAGCAGATCCCTCGCCCCAGTGTGACCGTGTGCAGAGGAGGCAAGGGTGACCAGCAGGTCAAGGCTCACTACTCAGGTCAGACAGGGTTCAGGGTGGGCAGGAGAAAAGCCACAGGCTGACCTGCACGTAGTAGATGCCTTTGGACTGTGCATACATCATGAGGAAGCAGTAATCGAGGTTCTGTTTGGTCCTCCACCTGTTAGACCAGGAAGGAGTAGGAGCCTCAGAGGAGAGACAATTCCACTTCCAGTGGCCTACTACAGAGAGCCCACTGAGGCAGGGAGGACCCACTCTGCCCACTCCCCACCCCGCCCATCACGAAGGATCCTCCGAGGAGACAAGGATGGTGGCCAAGCACCAACAGCCTCTTGAGGGCACAGAGTATAAGTACCTGACTCTCTCCTTGGGATCCCCAAAGGACTCTCGAAGGCGGGAGAAGTCAGGATAGAAGTGAGGGGAAGGGGAGATGACTTCCAGGAGCCCAGAATGGATCTCTGTGGGGAACCTAGGTGTGGGGGAAGACCCAGTGGGTGTGCAGCCTCCAAGGGTAAAGGAAGGTGGGAGCTCTCCAGACCTGCCTCTAAGCAGATGTCCCTCTTCCACTAGCCTACTTAGGCACCGGGGCTCCAGAAAGGGCAAGGCTCTCACATACTTTCCCTCTTTTAACAGAGATGGGAAGCCCCTCCCCACACAAGGCCGACCATTCTCCCACACACAAAGCAGACCATCCTCCGTCCAGCCACCTTCCCCAGTTGCCTGTACTCACAAGGCTTTGATGTTCTCTGTCACTGCCGACGTGTACTGTGTATCAGTCTGTGGGAAGACCGAGTACATTTAGCTTAGTTAGCATCCCAAATGGTCTGGAAAGGGGTTGGGCAGGAGTGCGGGCTTCAGATGTCCCCACATACAGGTGTGAGGCTCCCTGTCCTAAGTGCCCAGGGGGTTGGGGGTGGGTGCTGGGCCTAGCTGTGGTCACGGTTACCTCAGAAAGCAGCCTACTGAGATACAGGCAGGTGTTGAAGGGAACCAGTTTCTCCACAAGAGGGCGCAAAGATGCATCTTTCTTTTTAACTTTGTCTTGATCCATTTGTGCATGAAACTTATGACTACAATTCTGGTTGTAATCTCCCCACCCCGCGACTCCCTCTCCCGCTCCCCCTATATCGTTCTGTTTGTTTCTTATTCTTTTATCCCCAGGTCCTGGGCCACTCGCCTCGGCGATCAGCACCACGATGACCGAGTCTTCCTTCTCCTGCGGGCTCAGCTCCGAGATGAGCGAGTGCAATGTGTCAGTCAAGTACGAGTGCACCTCGCGCCGCACGCTCGGAATGCCCATCACCACGGACACTGCAGGGGCGCGGAGGGGTGACACTGGACAGGGCTCCGGGGGACAGCCTCTCTGCCCGCCACTCGCCCCTCCCGGGCCACGCCCATACCTCCGGTGCGGCCCTGGCCCACTCGCACTGCGGGCTGCAGACTGCTTTCCTTAGCCAGCAGGTGCGGCAGATGGTGGAAGACGGTGGGCAGATGAAGTACGTGCCTGTGCGAGACGTTCCACGGCTTCAGTCGCGGATCCTCTGGGTGGATGAGAGAGGCACAGGTCAGATTTTTGCTGGGTCTGAAAACAGCCCCGCTCTGCAGACCTCCATCCACCCTATCCCGCTGAAGCTCACCTGTTAGGCGGCCCCAAGTGCGATTGCCTTCTCCGTCCCGCAGCGCCTGCCTCTCGGACACTGCCCTCTTGATTTCTTCCAGCACCAGGTTTAGCTCCTTGGAGCGCTTCAGGCTCTCTTGCTCAGCCGCGTGCAAACGGTCTCTCAGTGCCAGGAACTCGCGCTGGTAAATGTCCACCACGTCACCTGTTGGAGAATAGGGAGGTGGTACACACAGGCTAATACCAGGAAACAGCCCTCCCTGTCATCACTGAACACCTGTCTGTGCAACAGCAAACATGTAAGGGTATGCCTGCCACACCCCAACTACCTTGAGGCATATATAGGTTCATGTGAAGTTACACTGATCCTCAGCCTGGGGTTGAAAAGTCCCCAGCAAGAGAATTAGCACTCCCTGCACCCAGTTATCTCGCCCTTTAATTCAGATAGGGTAGGAATAAGGATACCTTGGACAAGTTGGGAAGGGGGTATGATCTCCTCCCAGTGCTAAGCACAGGCTGAAACAGCCTGGCTGAATCCTCTCCGCCCACTGGCTCCCAAAACCCCCTCTGGCTTTTGCAGCCTGTGCCCCTTGCTGGGAGTCAGACATCCAGAGTCACATCCAGGGTACAAGGACACAATCCTTCCTCAAGGAGCATCTAAACTCCAGCCTTCTACTCCTCTCCTGCCCTCCTTCGAGGTGTGGAGAACAGACAACCCCATTCTTAAGGCCCCATGGGCACAGTCAGCCTCCCCAGACTCTGGCCCTAAGGACTGAACCTGGGCATAGAACCTGTGACTATGTGTTCCAGCAGGAAGGTGGGGGTGGGGCTGCTCCTCCACCATGGTTGTCACTAACCGCTCATTCACAGAGTCCTTCCCATCTCACACGTACCCCTAGCCCAGTCCTTGGGCATGCTCAGATCAACAGATGAGGCTGACTGGCCCAGGAGCCCCTAACTAGCAGGTGCCCCAACCTTAAATGACTCCAGAGCTGGTAGTAACTATGCCCCCATACGAGTGATGCAGAAGTCCCTGGGACCCTGAGTGGAGCTGTGAGGGTGAGAAGAGCCCCCAGGGTGAGAAGCACCTGGCCTCATTGGTCTGGCAGGGATCAAGAGCAAGAGGAACAAACAGTATTTTGGTGGCGAGGGGCCAGCAGCTCCTGCCAGCCTGGGCGCTCAAGGCCTTTGGCCGGCCGGCTGTCTGGCTTCTGCTTTCTTTATTTGCTATCACATACACCTCCCTCTCCTTTGTCAAGTGTCTAGCTTCTGCACAAGCTGTCTCTTTTGTCTGAATTCCACATCGTCTGACCTAGCCTTCAAGGCCTCGTCTCTGAGTCTAGGAAGCCTTTCCAACTCCCACCCCATCCCCAGACACCAAATCCTTGGTGGGCAAAACATCCCCAGAAAGGCCTTGGGTTGAGCTGTCCCTAGTGTCTGCAAACCAAAAGTGAAGCTCAAGGCAAGGTGAGTCACTTCAGGACACTTTACTCCTGTAAGCAACCAAGACAGGGGTCTAAGTGTTACTTAAGTCACAAGCAAGGAGCTCAGAGGAAGAGAAGCTTGGAGACAGATGAGCCAAGTGGATTCAGTTGAGGCATCCCTTACCTGAGCAGCGATACCCACCCTAATCCTATGCCCTGCCCTACTCAAGGCTAAGGTTCCAGGGTTCCAGGCCACACCCAGGTTTAGGGACAGCCCCAAAGTGGGAAGAAGAGGGAATCAAGTTACAGGGTCTGTGAGACTCAGAGCTGGGCTCAGGGGCCAAGTTACCCTGGAAACCTGACTCCTTGAACACAGAGAGCCCACCCCGAAGCTTGCCCACAGCAGAAGGGGTTGAGGGCTTGAGGTGCACAGGCCACCAGAGCCAGCCAGGGAAGTAGTTCACAATGGCACAGACAGACAGGTGCCTTCCACAGCTTGGATGGGAAGTCCCTGCTCTCTCCTCATAGTGAAGCTAACGGGTAGCCTGTGCCACTGGCAGGATCCCAAGCGGCCCTGAGATGAGGCCATGGAAGGGAACAGGGGAAGTAACACTGGCCTAACAAGAGTGTATGTTTCCAACAGACCTAGTCTGCTCTGGAAGTAAGCCCCAGTCGGCGTTAAACTGCCCTGGGTAGGTTGTGGTGAGCAGCAGGTCCCTGAATCATCTTGAGCATCCAGGCTTGGGCACAGCTGGATCCTTGTCCTGACCCCCCTCCCTCTCAGTCCTGTGCTGTTTACTAGCAGGTAATGGGCCCCTTGGGTTCTTGGGCCTAGCTACCACCCACACACCAATTCTGCCGTTGTTTCTCAGAACCAGGAAGGCCCTTTCCCTTAGCAGCAGTACACCATACTCTCCTGGCCCTGTTCTGCCTGCTGCTGCTTGCTGTAACAGCCCAGTGATCTTATTCCCAAGTCTACTGACTTGGTTGTCCAGGAACTCATGCTGAAGATCAGGCTGGCCTCAAACTTAGAGATCCACCTGCCTCTACCTCCCGTGTGCCGGGATTAAAGGCTTGCACCACCACCACCACACAATCATGGGTTGTTCTTAAAGCTGGACCACACTGGTACCCCACATCTCTAGTGGGCTGGATAGTGAGGTAGGTCAGTGGTAAGGGCTTGGGGATTCTTTGGTCTCTCTGGGTATCTGGAGCACATCAGGATAGGCCTTCCTCTGAAGCAGAGGACTTTTGGCTTCCATCCATACCTTCCTATCCCAGGAAAGCAGGATGGACCTAGCCCCGGGTAAGAACTGCAGCAGTGACCATACCATAAGAGACTCTAGCGAGTGTGGAACCTGTGATGCCCTACAAGCAGGATAATTAACATTGCCCTGAGGGCTACGAACCACAATGTTCCACCTGGCTCTCTCTTGGCAGAGAAAACAGACTTCGGAGCCAAGCTGGGGTATAAACTTTGCACATTGTCCTTAGGGAAGGGGCAATAGGCTCAGGACCACAGGAAGATGGCAAACCCAGCCAAAGATTTGCCATGGACCTGCAAGAGGGAAGGGGGTGGGGTAGAGGTGGAGAGTGGCAGGTGTCCACTCTGTCTCCAGGTTGTGCAGTCTCCAAGGACTCTAGGAGAGCAAGGGTCCAGTGAGAGGATGGGCTGGACCCTGAGAAGGGCTGTGTGGATCTCTCTCTGAGGTGCAAGCTCAGCAACTATTTGGCTGGGGCTCTAGTTTGATCCCTGAAAGTCTGGCTGCTTCAACAGATATAGCCAAGGTTGGATTTGAACTTGAGTCCTGAACCCTAGGTGCATCTGGCCAAGTCTGAGTCTTTCCCATTCTTTTTTTTTTTTTTTTTTTTTTTTGGTTCTTTTTTTTTTCGGAGCTGGGGACCGAACCCAGGGCCTTGCACTTCCTAGGCAAGCGCTCTACCACTGAGCTAAATCCCCAACCCCAGTCTTTCCCATTCTTTTTTTTTTTTTTTTTTTTTTTTTGGTTCTCTTTTTCGGAGCTGGGGACCGAACCCAGGGCCTTGTGCTTCCTAGGTAAGCGCTCTACCACTGAGCTAAATCCCCAGCCCCATCTTTCCCATTCTTAACCCAGGCTCTAGGGTGACTCTCTCTGGATCCCTGCCTACATCCTCCCTTCTGGTTCTTTTGCTCTTCCCCTAAGTACTGGACCCTCCTCTCCTGAGCCCTATATCTGCTACAAACTGGAAACCAGCTTCAATCTGGTGGCTGACTGGCTGAGTTTGATACTGAGTTATCTGCATGGAAGAATGAGAAAGGTTCACACAGTCCACAGACTCCTGACTTCTAGACAGCTGGCCTTGCTGGATACCCATGGAAACAGTACAGCCCTCAGACAAGGTGGACTCTGTCACTACTCTCTCCATGCCTACAGACTTGTGCCTCAAGAGGAAGAACTCTGTATCTGAGTCCTATACTGCTCTGATTCTCTTGTTCGCCATGCCCTCAGAATGCTAGTCTCCTGGCTTGCTCCCTTAGGAGGTATCCTAACATCAGATGGGGACAAGTGACTGCTACAGTAAGCACACGGGAATCACTACCAAATGAGGATGAGACACAGTCTAATGGTCCTACCACAGTGGGACAACCTGATTCCAGTTCTTCAGACATTGCTCCACTACAGCCATCATAGCCTTTCATGGCTATTCTCTCAAGGGCTCAAAATGTACCCTTCTGGGTGCCACGCCCTACCTTCAGAGAGCCATCCCCTAGCCATCCCACCCCACACTCTCTCTGTGCCAGGCCCTAGCAAATCTCTCCTCAGAGTTCTTGGCTTATGATTCTCTCAAGACCAGTCCAGACCTCCAACCAAAACAGGGAAAGTCCTAGAGGAGACTGGGCTGGACAGGCAGGAGGAGCCTGGTGCCAGGAGTGGACTTGCCACAAGCTTCCTCCCTGGACCCCCTGACTCATTTAGCATAACCCTGGGGAACAGAAAGCCTGCCTGAGGGAGGGAGAGAGCTAGCCCACCTCAGCCTGATATGACAGGAAGAGCAGAAGGCAGGAAGGAAGGAAGCAGCTCCCAGCCTCCTGAGTCCAGACTGGGTAGATCATGGTCTCTGAAATGCTCAGCTTCCACTCAGTTCAAACCTAGCTCAGAAGGTTTCCTAGCAGTGCTAGGGCCTGTGTCGTTTTACTCCCAAGGCAGCTGGCCAGGCTGGGAACCCAAGCTTCGAAGCTGCATCAGGGAGGGCCAAGGAAATCCCACAAAGTGATCACATATCAGGGTTTCTGGGCTAGCTGTTCAGGAGGCCCTACAGAGAAACCCTGGGACCCGATGCCATGGAGGAGGCTGAAGGCCCCCAGGGAGCAGCACCCACGGGAGCAGAGCTGCTGCAGAGCACAGCAGTGGATGGGGCAGGGGTATGGATGCCTTGGCTATATCTCCTCACCTGTCTCAACAATACTGTGCCTGCTTGTCCAAGAGCCTGCGCCAGGTTCTCTGGGTACACCTGACTACAACTACCTCTGTGACCTTGTGTCTCAGCCCCTCTGTGGGAACTCCATAGGTCCTTAACTTGCCAGTGGGAGCGCCCGCCCCTGGCATGGGATAACCGCAGGCAGAGGCCAGTTCTGAGCGCCACACGGAGGCGGGGATCTGGTAACCACTCGCCCCCCTCCGCCAGGCCTGACCAGGGAATTTCGTTATGCCAAAAGCAAACAAGTGGGGCGAGGATGGGAGAGGCTCAGGTGCTCCCGGTGCGGGCCTGAGCGGGCGGCGGCGGGGTGGGGGCTCACCTTTCTGGCCGCTGAGCGCTGCGTACCAGGAGAGAGAGAGGAAGGCGCACAAGCAGAAGAGCAGCAGCGTCAGGAAGGTGCCATTGCGGAGCCTCATCTCCCCCAGTGCGCGGCGGGCGCCGGCGGGGCCGAGGCCGCATGGCCCGGGGGACCGGGGCCCGGGCACGGGGGCCCGGAGGCGGCGGGGGCCCCGGCCCCGGAGGAACTGCGGGCCCGGGAGAGACCGCTACGGGCAGGGCGGGAACCGGGGTGGAGGTGGGGGATGCGTGCGGGCTGCTCCTCCGCGGTGCACGGCGCTGGCGGCCTCGATCTGAGGCTGGGCCCGGGCAGAGCAGGGTTGGGGCAAGGCGGCAAGAGCCGCGGCCCGGCTGGATCCGGGACCGCCGCCGAGTCGACGGGCGAAGGGCGGGGCGGCCGGGATTTAAAGGGGCCGCATCACTCGATGCCGCTGGGAGCACCGGGAGGGGGCGGGGTAGGAGGCCAGCTCCTGGGATCCCGGCGGGCCCGCCTAGGGATCGTGGCACGCGCGTGGAATAGCAGCCCCCAGGAAAGTCGTGGCTACAGTGGTGATGAATGAGGGTCAGCTATTGTGCAGCAGGGACAGCCGGAGAAGGCGCCTGTCCCCCATAAGACTCCTTTCAGGAAGATCCCACGAGCAAGTCCCCACATCTAGACTCTCAAACCCTCCTCCCCACGGAGAGGGTCTGGCTTGGGAGGGGCCCGTTGTAGCCGAGCTGAGGTTGTCTCTAGCTAGAAGGCTGGCCACAAGTGCTCGCTGCCCATTTTTGCGCCCACTAGTACTTCGTTCTCAAGGCATTCTCTGCTGTGTCTCGGATAGTATGCTACGGACCGGGGGAGGCGCTCCTACTCTATGGAACAATGACAATGGGCCGCTCTCCGGAGTAACAGAGCAGTTGTTTGTAGGTGTGGAGCACCCTCCGGAGCCCAGCCAGCTAGCTTCCCGGTGCCAAGCGTGCCGTGGGCGGGTGTCAGGCTCACCCTGTAGTTTAGAAGGGCACGGGTCCGCAGGGTGACGCGGGCTCTGGCTCCTGTTTGTACAGCGGCGCCTCAGACTTTATTGCCGTCTCTTCCGGCACCTTCATATAAGAACTTATTACAGACTTCCCTCCAGGCCTCTGCGGAATCAGGAACTGGACACAGAACGAAAGGACTCGCTGAGCCAAGGCAGCCTAGGGGCATGCATTTTGGAAGCGCTAAGTCTACTTCCCTTCTCCAGTCTCATCGCCATTCAAAATGGAACTAAATGCTACTTTGTAGCATGCAGCTACTACCTAAGACCAGAGGGATGACGGCTACCAAGCCTGAGTTCCATTGCTCAGGTTCCACAGGGTGGGAGGAGTGAAGCGACTCCTGCAATTTGTTCTCCGATCTCCGTATGGTCCCTATGGCACGACAGTGCCACCCACATATATGTGTATGATGGATGTCCCGAAGGACCTTGCTTGGAATGGTGACGTGCGTGCGCGGGGGTTGGGGAGGGGAGGTGTGATCACACACGGCGGGGTGGGCGATGGTCTCAGTAAAGCAGAAGCTACAGTGGCGATCACACACACACACATATATATGAATATGTATATATGTATGCACAGTGCAGTGGCCTATACCCAGGAGGCAGGAGGATCCTTATGAGTTCAAGGAAGGCTTGGTCTACATTTAGAATTCTTGGCTAGTGAAGGCTGCATAGTAAGATCCTGGGGGCAACATTAGGGTGGGGAGCAACAGAAGGCAAGGCACAGCCCAAAGCCAATGTTGTACAGTTTGGAGTGACTTAGAGCAGGGTACAGCCTGATTTCCACACCTGATCTTGTTGGAGCTTTCTGAAGAGAAGTACCCTGGTTCGTTTTCCTGTTTTCATAGGGCTCTTCTCTGGGTGGCAAAGAATAGCAAGTCTTCATTTTAGTCATATAAAATCTTAATTTTGTTTAAAAGACAACAGTGGGGTCAGTATAGTGTGTCACATGCCTCCGATCCCAGCACCCAGGCAGCGGAGGCCATTGCATGAGCCCATGTTGTCTCCCCCACCCCCAAACAGTTTGAGACTAGCTTGAAATACATAGAAAATTCGAAATTCTGAGTCAAGTAGAGCTATACTATATGGTGTAACTATCCTAGAAACAAACAAGAAGGCTGGAGGGATAGCTCAGTAGTTAAAGTTAAACGTACTTATGTGACTTCTTGCTCTTCCAGAGGACCCCAGTTAGGTTCCCAGCAGCTTTATCAGGGGGCTCACAACAACTACTGCACACACACACACACACACACACACACACACACACACACACACATCTAAAACCCAAGCAATGAAGGTATATTAGAATATTAGAGCTGGAGATGGAGCTGAGGGGTAATGCACTCAATACCGGCATCAACTAAACAACAAAAGCGCATCTAGGTTTTACGTGGATGATTTAAGGAAAATGCTATAATTATTAAGCCAGTGGGTGTGAAGGAGATGGGCTGCAGGTGATCACCTTTGATCTCCTCCATCCCATTACTACCTTGGAGTAGGGGAACAGGAATGCGAGAAGGTCCCTGATGTCCCTCTGGAGGAGGGCCCTCTGGAGAAACAGGACATGGGGTTAGGTAGGGCCCATGTCTAAGGAGTAGGACCTCACAGCAGCCTGTCTACCTTACAGCCTTGTCCTCTGAAAATGGCAGCATTGTCTGGCACGTGTCCTATTTTCCACCATCTTTGCCTTTGTAGTAATTAATTAATCTGGGGCCTGCTTGCCACCTAAAGTCCCTCCGGACATTTCCTGGCTCTGCACGCTGCCTTGTAGCTGGCAACACACCTTTACCTGAGGTTCAGCTTCAGGTCCTACTCAGGGAGAACGGAGCCACAGGGGCCCAGAAAAACCTGCTTTCCTTTCAAAAGCCCAGCTCTGGGCTTTTCCTCCTTTGTTCTCCTAGCTTTTCACATAGTGAAAACAGCCTCTCTCTCTCTTTCTCTCTCTCTCTCTCTCTCTCTCTCTCTCTCTCTCTCTCTCACACACACACACACACACACACACACACACACACACACCCCTTCCTTTTTCGGAGTCAGTGACTCACTGTGAAACCCTGGCTGGCCTGTAAGTCACTGTGCAGCTCAGCGTTGGGATTAAAAGACTGGAGACATCCAGCTGTTATGATCACAGCCCTCAGGCCATGTTCTAGGACAGCCTTTGGAAGTAGTCTAGGGGTCCAGCCCTGGGGGAGTCAAGAATAGAGCTAAGAAAAATAGAAAAGCCACACATGGATTCACCAGCCTTTGAGTGAAACTTGGTGTGTTCTTCAGTTAAGAATGGGAACAGCGTCCTGTAGATTTCCCAGTCTGTGTGACTGTCACAACAGATGTCAGGAATTTCATCTACCTTAACTAGACTCGTGGCAGGGCACTTCAAAAGGATAGTTACACTCATGTTGGTGACATCATATTTATGATATTAGTCCTGCTTCTAGATATTACAAATTAAGGAGAATCACGGGTATTTGCAGGTTTTAGGAAATGTTTTTCTAAATTTGCATTTCAGTTGTTCAGAAGGCATCGCCTTTTTTTTTTAAAGATTTATTCATTTATTATATATGAGTACACTGTAGCTGTCTTCAGACACACCAGAAGAGGGCATCAGATCTCTTTACAGATGGTTGTGAGCCACCATGTGGTTGCTGGGAATTGAACTCAGGACCTCTGGAAGAGCAGTCGGGGGCTCTTAACCACTGAGCCATCTCTCCAGCCCCCCAGGCATTGCCTTCTAAGACATGGGTCTGTGATGTATGATGGGGTTGACAGCAGAAAGCAGGAGAATTGATTAAGAGTCCTGGAAAGAGTAAATAGCTCAACTGTTGAGAGCAAGAGGAAAAGGGTTTGACTCCCAACACCCACTGGAGGCTCACAAGGAATCGGCTGCTGATTCTGGCCTCCGAGAGCACTGCACACAAACATTCACTCAAGCAAAACACCCAAATTCTTTTTTTTTTTAGGATAAAAAAAATAAAAGACAGTTCAGGTTCATCCTCGACTACAAAGGCAGTTCAGGGCCAGTCTCAGCTACATGAGAGTCTCTACATACAAAACACACACGAAGTTGCCCACAAATAAGTGAACGAGCCTGAAAGAGCAGGGCAGTGGCAGCACGCGCCCCTAATCCCAGCATTCCGGATGCAGAGGCAGGCAGATCTTAAAGATGTATTTATTTTATATATGTGAATACCCTGTCATTGTCTTCAGACACACCAGAAGAGGGCATCAGATCCCATTACAGATGGTTGTGAGCCACCATGTGGTTACTGGGAACTGAACTCAGAACCTCTGGAAGAGCGAGCAGTCGGTGCTCTTAACCACTGAGCCATCTCTCCAGCCCCCCCCCCTTTTTTTTTAAAGATTTATTTATTTTATATAAGGCAGGCAGATCTTGGAGTTCATGGTCAGCCTGGTTTACAGAGTGAGTTCTAGGACAGCCTGGGCTACCCAGAGAAACCCTGCCTTGAAAAAACAAACAAACATACAAAAAAAAAAAGGAATAGATAAAATATTTTTAAATGGTGGCTTATACTCATAATCCCAATCCCAGGCAGACTGAGGCAGGAGGATTGCTTCAAGTTCAAACCCAGGTTGGACTGTATAGTGCATCCTAGTCTACCTGGACTACAGAATTAAACGCTGTCTCGAGAAACAGAAATCAAACCAAACAAAGAATACAAACATGAATGCTTTGATGTTGATCCGGCCACTGCCCTGTTAGAACCTGTCCACCTTGTCCAAGGCCACAGAGACGAGGTCCACAGAGAAAGATGATCAGGAAGATACAGGGGAGAGGAGGTAGGGTCTAACTGCCATCAACAAACACAAAGGAATCTTTCTTAATTTTTATTTATATGAGTATACTGTGGCTGTCTTCACACACACCAGAAGAGGGCATCAGATCCCATTGCAGATGGTTGTGAGCCACCATGTGGTTGCTGGGATTTGAACTCAGGACCTCTGGAAGAGCACTCAATGCTCTTAACCACTGGGCCATCTCTCCTACCCTTAATTTTTTTTTTCTGGGGTTTTGTTGTCAAGTTCTTACCACTGGCCTCCAACTCAGGATCCCTTTGCCTCTGCCTCCCACATGCTGGACTTATAGGCTTAATTCACAGGTCTATGATGACATGTACATGTGAAATGTCCAGCAGAAGCTCACCGTTCTGTACTCTTATTTCAAACAACAACAGCCACCACCAGGACTGGCTAGATGGTTCAGTGGGTACAGTCATTGGCGGCCAAGCCTGAGGACCTCATTTTGATTCCCCCAGACCTACATGGCTTTAGGAGATAAAGACTCCTGCAAGTTGCCCTCCGATCTCCACATTCACACAGCATGGCACAAAAATTTGTACACGCATATACAGATACGAAGTAAGTACATGCAGATTAACTTTTCTTTAATTTCACAGTTCTCCTGAATAGACATGGGAGGGCAGAGGTCCCTGAATAGCACCCAGGGAAATGGAATGGGTCCGGAATGGGTGGGTGGAGGGGATTTAATGAAAGCACGCTCATCAACGCTGCCTGTCCATCAGGGACTGACTCTGAGAGCTCTGTGCACTTCAGTTCCTACCCAGGCTTCAGGGATGGCTACTGAGATAATGCTTTCCTGGCAGAGGAAAGAAAGCTCTAGAAGCTTTGGCGTTGCCTTGTCAATGGTCTGTGGCTTTTACTGTCCGGTCCTTGGCCAGAACCAATCACATGGTCTCACATTAAGAGAGCGGGCTGATTTTATAGATATATAAAATGTGGCTTCCTGGCATGAAAGACACATGAAGTTATTACCGTTGCTATTAGGAATGACAATCAACAGAAATTGCTGGTGGTTTGAGGGACAGGGTGTGGTCACGGGCTTCTAGCTATTATCACAACAGCTTTCTCTGGAACTCTGGCGTAGGCCTGGGGTCTGGGAAGATGGCAGCTCAGTACTCTTGGATACAATTGATCCAAAGGAAACCCGGATCAGCTAAGGCATCCCACACCTGTAACTCACAGCATTCAGGAAACAGGAGCAGGAGGATTATTGAAAGCTTGAGGCCAGCCTGGTCTATACGGAAATGACTGGCCAGATAGGGCAACACAGCAAGATTCCATCTTTAAAAAAAAAAAAAGCTGGTGAGATGACTCAGTGTGTCACACTTGTCACCAAGCCTGATGCCCTGAGTTGTACCCCAGAGACCTGCATGGTAGGAAAGAACTGACTCCTGAAAGCTGTCTTCTTGTAGGGGATGTGGAGAGAAACCTAGTGGAGGAAGAAGTGGGACAGAGGGGAAAGAGCCACAGGCTCCTGCAGCTCCTTGAAGAGTCCTGATCCACTGCACACGGTGTCAGACGTGGCTTCCAGCACACCGGGTGAGACCATAAAGGACCTGAGGCCAGGGCTGGGTAGCTTCTCTTGTTTGCTTGGAAATCTCCACGGGGAACTGGACCCTCCCCTACAGGCTCAAAGACAGGCAGCTCAGATTCTGCTAAGCAACACAGGCTTCACCTTAATTTGCCCTTGAACACATAACATATCCCAATTGGCTAAAAAGTTATATATAAGCTCCTGTAATAATAAAGTTAGATCCGGGGCTGGAGAGATGGCTCAGTGGTTAAGAGCACTGACTGTTCTTCCAGAGGTCCTGAGTTCAATTCCCAGCAACCACATGGTGGCTCACCGCCATCTGTAATGGGATCTGGTGCCCTCTTCTGGTGTGTCTGAAGACAGCTACTACAGAGCACTCATATATAATAAATAAATCTTTACAAAAAAAAATAAAGTTAGATCTGCACTCTGATGCTGGTCTCAGGAGTCTGAATCTCGTGGACTCTGTCTCTATTTACCCCCAACTCCCTGGTCCCTATTCCCACATCTTCTGACCCTCCACAGGGAGCTGATTGATTCCATTTTTTAAAAAGATATATTTATTAATGTATATGAGTACACTGTTGCTATCCTCAGACACACCAGAAGAGGGCATCGGATTCCATGACAGATGGTTGTGAGCCACCATGTGGTTGCTGGGAATTGAACTCAAGACCTCTGGAAGAGCAGTCAGTGCTCTTAACCACTGAGCCATCTCTCCCGTCCAATTGATTCCATTTTGATTTTTCATCTAGTCTATTGGGCCTGGTGGAAGAACCTAGTCTAAAACATTGGCTACCATGATACCTTCTGTAATTTTACGTGTGTGTGTGTGTGTGTGTTACTGAGGATTATATCCAGATCCTCCTGTATGCTAGGCAAGTACTCTACCATTGAGTTATACCCTAAGACTTTCGTTTACTTTTTAATTTTGAAAAAGAATTTCACTAAGACGGTGAAATTCTGATCCTCCTGCCTCAGCCTCATGAGTAGCTAGGATTACACTATGATGCCTAACTGCAGCTTTGATTTTTTTTTTTTTTTATTTAATTGGCGTAACATTAGCTAAACATCCAGGCACTTCACAAATACTGGTAAAGGTTCCCTTGGGAGCATTGGTCAAGCAAAGGGGTGTCCACAACTAGAGTGAGACAGGGACACAAGAGCATGGAGGCACTGCGTATCTCTGGAGGCCAAACAGGGAGGAGTTAGGTGAGGGACAATCTGAGTGCCAGAGCTCAGGAGAGAAGATAGTCCCCAAAACGCTGCGTGCAGCACAGGTAACTGAAAGTCCTGAGATGACAGTGCTACCCCTTGGGACATCATGTCATTGCTCTGAGATTTCCCTAGCTAGGGAGACATTGACCGCTCTCCCATCCTTAACTGCCCAGCCCCCATCTGTCCTTGAACAGTGTTTCACAGGTGCCTCTCCAGGCTCTATTGAGCTGCCTAAGACAGAGGTTTCTGATCTCCTCACAGCTCCTCCACCCCAGCTCTGCCTTTATCTTTCTAGAATCTTTCTCAACATGTAGTCTGCTCCCAGCTTTGGGAGCCTCAATCACAAGGGCGAAATCTCAGTTTGAAAAAAAATCCAGAAAGGGAATAAAGTCATCAGCCCCCTTTGCCTATGCTTTTCTGAGGCTCAGACACTGTACCTAGGGGTGCAGCACCCAGGAGAGGGCAGTGCACAGGTTCCACTTCAGCATCAGAAAGGAGGCAGAATGGTGGCCTTGCTTGGAATAAACAGACTGAAAACAAGTCAGCTGGTATTTTCAGTTGTAAAGGAGACCTCCCAAACCTGGGGACACAAGCACATACCCTAGGGAACAGTGGAGAGCAGCTTCCCCCCAGGGGGTTTGCAGCCCTCCCTCTGGGGCTCCTCCTCTGTCCTTTGGGGGTTGGCTCCCAGAGTGACAAGTTAACAGGGAGTTTTCTGTTAACGTGGGGTACCAGGCCTTGTGTCTATGTACTACTCATCTTGGGCCTTGTTCTGCCTCCCTTCCCGTCTGGGTATAGCTAACAGCGTTTCCACCAAGCCTGTGTGTTATCCTCTAGGTCCAGCCTCCCTCCTTCTCCCTCCTCTTGCTCCCTCACCCTCAGTGTGCATTCATTCTAGAGTTAAATCCCGGCCTCATGGTGGACCTCTTTCATCATAGTGGGTGGTCCAACTCCAGAGGAACCGAAGGGTCCCTAGATTCCATCGCCCCTGACAACTTGGCATTAAGTAACTCCCTCCACAGGTTTTCTATTACAATAATCTAAAAAGCCTTTGGGATGTGTCCCCCTCCCTGCTGCAGAGCCAGACACCTCACGATTGTGCTTCTGTAAAAGGAGAGGCTGGGGATGCAGAGTGCTTGCCTAATATGCATGAGGAGAGGCCCTGGGTTTTGTTCCCGATACTTCCAAGAAATGCAGGGCCTAAAGCTGAAGGGTACTCATCTGGACTCTTGAATCCACAGCCCAAAGAATATCAACCAGACTTGAGAAAAGCATTGCAAGGCCACGTAGGAACTGGAGAAGGAAGTGACGACATGATGACCAGTACTTGGAGGTGCTCCTAGGGGTGGACAGGGAAGGCACTCCTGAGGAGACAAACCACCAGACAGATGGGGAGAAAAGGATCCGGACTGGGTGAGAGTCTGGGAGAAGTACCAGCAAGAATGAGCTGGGCATATCTGGAAACTTGGGGTGTGCTACTCAGTATCAGTGAGGGGAGGAGAATGACGGCCCTTGCCCAGCCATAGATGAGCATTCTCACAGAGAAACTCTTCTCCCTGGGCCTGGATTCAGTGGGGATCAACAGGCGCTGTGCTCCTGTGATTCCCAGTCTCTTTAAGAATGGTCTGAGCATCTCGGCCTGAATCCTCAGCAGCCTTGGCTTCAGTTGACCAGGACTCCTCACAGGGACTCCTCTTCCCACAACTCAATAAGCTAGGCAGTGAGGTAAAGAAACTGCCATGTGACTGCTCCATTCTTAGGAGAAGTTTTTATTGTAAAGGAGAGGGAGAGAATATCCAGGCATCTGGAAGAGTTCAGGGCAGAGAAAACCTGAAGCAGAGTTGACATGGCCAGGGCTGGGGAGGCAGGAGAGCGGGAGAGGACAGTGAGGTGGCCAGAGATAACAAGAGATATTGGGGAAGTGGGCAGGGGAAACCTGGCTGTTTTTTGTATTTTTTAAGAATTATATATTTATGTATATAAGTACACTGTTGCTGTCTTCAGACACACCAGAAGAGGGCATTGGATCCCATTACAGATGGTTGTGAGCCACCATGTGGTTGCTGGGAATTGAACTCAGGACCTCTGGAAGAGCGGTCAGTGCTCTTAACCACTGAGCCATCTCTCCAGCCCAACCTTACTGTTGTACAGACACAAACAGGTATCTGGGGAAAGGAGCCCTGGGGAGGTGAGATGGGCCAGAATGGGGTCTCTGAAATGTCTAACAAGTACTTGTGATTAGGGAGCCTGGAGGCCATGAAGGGCTTTGATATAGACATATGTCGATGGAAAAACCATGATCCTTCAGCCATGACTGCTTTTGGGGGTAAAACCCATTTTATAAGTTCCTGAGGAAGGCTGGCTTTTACTTAACCACCAGAAATCCTTCTGTAGTCCAGCTTGAGCTCATTTCTGGACATATGGACCACACGAGACTTAACAATACAAATCAAGAGATGGCTCAGGGGTTAAGCGAAGCACACTGACTGATCTTCCAGAGGTCCTGAGTTCAGTTCCCAGCAACCACATGGTGGCTCACAACCATCTGTAATGGGATCTGATGGCCTCTTCTAATGTGTCTGAAGCTAGCCTCAGTGAGGAAACCACTGCCTAGCCTTGGGGGAACCCAAGGAGACAGACAACAGAGGTCCTGGGCCACTCCTGCTCCTGTCACAGAACCTACCTCTTAACTCAGGTCTCGCCTGTGTTCCCCACTCACCCACCTCAACCCACTTACATTTACTTCATTAGTAGCTTCTATTAGCACACCTGTGGGGAATCCCCTAGGGAGGGGCTCAGGTCCTCCCACTCCTGACCCATTTCAAAGACAAGGCTAGTCACCTGCCCAAAGATGGCCAAAAGTACTGTCTTGATTCAGGGGCCTAGCTTTCTCCTTTCCTCTAGTCTATGCTTCAGTGGGTGAGGGACAGGTGGATTCATGAAAAAGATATCAAACATTGGCAAGATGCCTGGTTTGACTTATCCTGGCCACCTTGTCCTTTGAAAGCTCACTCTGCTGTAGGGTTCTCCAGAGACCCCTCCCAAGACCCTTCTCCTCCATTCTGTCTGTCAGCAGCAGCTTGGGATCCCCCTGTTATGACCATAGTCACGGGGCTCTGACTCATAGCTGCCCAGGCCACCTGACCACAGCAAGCAGAGAGGGCCCTGCTAGGGGGTTCCCCAGCCACCGCCTTGTTTACCTCCCTGTCTGGCCTGTGCACTGAGGAGAGAGCCTGAGTTGCTATAGACAGCTGGCCTGGAACCCAGGGCACCTCCCAGAGGCAGGAGTCTCTAGGCCAACTGCCCCAGGGCCCCATTTCCTGACATTTCTCTTTTTCCCACTGGTGACAAAAGTAAAGGAGTTCCTCACGATTCCCCACTGGCTCAGATGTTCCATAGGACGTTTGGCCTGCTTGAAGCTTTAAGGCTGTCAGGCCACTAGGCTGCTGAGTCATGCTTGGCCAGCAGCTGCCATTAGGATGCAGCCTCTGAGCCCCCACCCCACTGTCCTCTGCCTTGGGGGGTATGTGTGTGGGGGGCAGGGTTCTGCAGGATCAGGGGCCTTTTCCTGGGCTATCAACTGCTGCAGGGGCAAGCCTAAAATGGGATTGCCCTCCTGGGCAATAGGTGTGAACCTTCCAGCCACCAGGGAAATAGCAGTCACACGTGTGTGGCAAATCACCGTCTATCACTGAGTCTTACTAAAATTTCAGGTTTTTCTGTTCCCACAAAACCAACTCCAAGAGAGGTCCAGGGAGAACATGAGAACTGGGACATGGGCCCTAGGAAGCTGGTCTGGAGACCCTGCCTCAGGGAGAGGAGTAGAGCTCCAATTCTGCCCAGCATGACCTTCCCCCATGAGTTTGACTCAGCAGGTCTGAGTCTTACTGACAGGACCATGCCTGGAAGGCCTTACAGGGTGACATTCCCCTGTGGCCTCTAACCTTCCCATGACGACTGGATTCCTGCTAAGAGCTCTTTTTACTTTTTGTTCATTTAATTTGTGTTTTGAGAGTAGGACTTACTATGCAAGCCTGGGCCTAGCCTTCAATTTGAATTCCTCCTGACTCAGCTTCCCAAGTGCTGGGATTACAGATGTGTGTCATCATGCTAGCTAACAGGTCACTTTTGCCACAGAAAGCAGCATTTCCTGGTTTTGGCCTTCGTGCTGAGGGTTGAACCTAAGATGTGACATATACCAGGCAGGTACTCTGTCACTGAGCACCAAATCCTTATGCACCAAATCCCCATTAGTGGTGTCCCCCTGGGTATATCCATGCTAAGCTAAATCCTCATGAACTGTGTCCCTACTAAGCTAAAATCCCCCTGGGTATATCCATGCTAAGCTAAATTCCCATGACCTGTATCCCTACTAAGCTAAATCTCCCTGAGTATATCCATGCTAAGCTAAATCCCCATGAGTTGTATCCTAACTAAACTGCATAGACAGCCTCTTTATTTTGCCCCCCCCCCCCCCTTTTTTTGAGAGGCTTCTTGTAGCCAAGGCTGGCTTTGAACTCCGGAACCTCTGGCCTCCCAAGTACTCAGATCACTTTCTAGTTTGAAACAGCTTCACCAAGCTGCTCAGGCAGACCCTGAACTTGGTATTCTCTTGCCTCAGCATCTCAAACAGCTGGGATAACAAGCCTGTGTCACAGGACTGGCTAAAGCCTGTATTTTAGTTCCTAGTTGGAGGGCAAGTGGTCTGATTCCTTTGTGCTCTTTGAAGCCACTAAGGCCTGAGATACATGCTCCTTCCCCTCCGCCCTTAGAGCCTGTGTGCTGTGGTGTGTGTGTGTGTGTGTGTGTGTGTGTGTGTGTGTATTATGTGGGTTGTTGTGAGGAATCTCAGTCTTAGTAGTGGTGACTATTGCAGTTTCTGGAGCCCTGGCTACCCCTCCTACAGGGTGGGTTTGTGAGAAGTCACCAGTGCTAGTCCAACACCCAGTCTTTGTCAAATTGGATCAGGCCTAACATATGGATGATGTCCCTTTATTCAGTGAGGGGCTGGTCATGGTGGATGCCTGAAGAGAGAGTAGGGTGGAGGGCTACTACGGGGGACACTAAGTTTGGGAGGGTTGGAACAGTATCCCGTGAAACAGCTTGTTTGGCCAAGGAATGGCTACCTGACAGTAGGCATCTGTGTCGTCTGAGCCTCTGTGCTGGGGCATCCATCCCCCTTGGCTTGGGGACTACACTGCTGAGTCATAAGCAGGCCCAAACCTGGGAGGAGCCTAGGCTCGGATACTTACCGGCCCTTTTCCCATCGAACTGAGACTGAGGCTGGTCTCTTGGGGTCACCCATGCATTCGGAGGGAAAGAAAAAGAGGAGGCGGTGGGGGCGTCTCGCCCCCATACCTGTCAGGGGTCCTATCAAGGGCCCTCGAGCGGCCGCCCGGACAGCGGGGAGGGGCGGAGCTCAGAGAGGTTCCGCCCCCCACGAGGCGGGGCTCCCCCCGTATCCTATAAAAGCTGGGCTCTCGGAGCCGCCGCTGCCCAGCTGTTTCCTCCGTACCTAGTGTGCGGTTATGGCTTCGCTCACGGTGAAGGCCTATCTACTGGGCAAGGAGGAGGCGGCCCGCGAGATCCGCCGCTTCAGCTTCTGCTTCAGCCCGGAGCCGGAGGCGGAAGCCGCGGCTGGCCCGGGGCCCTGCGAGAGGCTGCTGAGCCGGGTGGCTGTGCTGTTCCCCGCGCTGCGGCCTGGAGGCTTTCAGGCGCACTACCGCGGTAAGGGCTCGGGGCGGGGAAGCCATCCTCCCCCGCCGCGGAGTATCAGGTCTGGGCGAGGACGCGATGGCGTGTCCTCTGGCTGCCCGCGGGGACAGGGTGGTCAGGCGGCCGCTCAGGTTACAGCTGACATCCCGCGGTTCGCTTGCTCCTCGTATCATCAGGTGATGGGTTCAGTTAAAGGCCCGGAAGAGCTGGGACCGGGCAGATGTGGAGGAGGGGTGGAGAGCAGTGACGCGGGTAAATAAGCGGCGGGGGCGGGGTGGGGCAGCCCGTGGGAAGGGAGGTAGGGGACCCCGGAACTAGCTCCGTCTCTTGCGTTGCAGTGGTTGATGGCTGCATGGGGTGGAGCTAGAAGTTGTTGACAAGAGACTAGTGGACAAGGCCCTCCCCCTGGGAGGGGATAAGATTGAGATCTCTTTATGGAGGACTGTGGGTAGGCCAGGTTGGTTGATCAGTCTGTCTCTTTTCTGAGATAAAGCCACGTAGCCTGATTCGCCTTGAATTTACGAGTGGTTTAGGCTGGCCTCACTTCAATCCTCTTGTCTCAGCTTTCCAGTGCAGGAATCATAGGGATTATTCTGGACAAAAAATGTTCAGTGTAAGTGAGTTTTAACCTAGGTCCAGTACAATTCACCCAGGTCTTAATGTCCTTCCGAGTCATCTTTGTGCTAGGGCCTCATGTATGTTAGGCTCTCGACTGACTGAGCTACCACCCCGCCCCCGCCCCCCAAACTCCTTGCATTTTTTAAAAAGTGAGTTATATAACTATTATCACATTCGGTTTAGAATCTTTTTTTTTTTTTATAAATTTTACGTGTGTGTGTGTATAGCCTAGCCTGATACACACACACACACACACACACACACACACACACATATATGTATATATATATATATCCTAGCCTGCAGATGTGTGGTTTGTCCTGTATGAGGTGGTTGAAGACTGTTTGTACTGACATAGAAATATATGGCTGCGCTCCCAGTACCTGTGTGCTAATGTAAAAATGAAAGCAGATGGGTTTGAGAAATGACTCAGTGGTTAAAGCCTTTGCTGCTCTTCCAGAGGACCCAAGTTCTGTTCCTAGCGCTCATATCAACTGCAGCTCCTGGGGATCCCACACCCTCTTATGGCCTTCGTGGCACATGCATACATATAAGTGTGCATGTGTGTATGTGTGTGTGTGTGTCTGTGTGTTCAAGTGCGTACATACATATGTAAAAGTAAATATCAAAAGGCAAAAAAGAAAAAAAACCCAAAAAAATCCAAACCACTTGGCAGCTTGGTTGCATATGTTTGTGATCCCAGCACTAAGGAGGCTCACCTACACAAGTTGGAGGCTGTCCTGTTCTAAGCAGTCTCAGGCCAGGCAGGGCGCAGAAAACCTAGAATTGACAAAAACAAAACCAACAGAGCAACCTCAACCTCAGAACAACTTAGACAGCGTCTGAATGCACAGTGGTTTCTGGTCACGTAGTTGAAGGGAGGGGACAGATGGGCTTACCTCCTTTCCTTCTGAAGCCTGAGGCCTTTGAAGGGCTGGACCATCAGGACAGGGTACTGGCTGGAATCTCCCAGGTGAAAATGGACCTGGCCTACTTACGTGTGGCCTGAGGGCACAAATGGCCCAGTGGTTTGTGGCAGGAAGCTGGACCCTTACACACATGACATATGCTCTGCCTTGTGCATGTACCGGATCTAGGACTTGGGTTAGAACATGTACTCACGCCATATCAGAATGAGTGGCCATCTGGCTGCTTGCTCCAGCACTCAGATTGCGTCTAGAGCCTCTGTAGATGTCCCTTACCATTGGGCTCCCTGTACATAGCAGTGGGCATCCAGCAGATGCTGGGTACCTGTGCTGCCCTTTCGGCTTCTAGTTCTGGGAATGGCACCTAAGTCTTCTGCACGCTCCACCAATGAGCTGTGTCCCTGGCTCTGATATGTTGTTTCCTAAACAATCTAGATGAGGATGGGGACTTGGTCGCCTTCTCCAGTGATGAGGAACTGACAATGGCCATGTCCTATGTGAAAGATGACATCTTCCGCATCTACATTAAAGGTAAAGACTGCATCCAGGTACTTCCCATCGGACTTCCTCTAAGGCTCAGGGGTCTGAGTTGTCTCTAGGACAGAGATGAGTTCTGATGCCTTGGGGTGGATATAGGGGGGTTGGGAGGTGTCAGAGGTACAAAGGTCCTGCTGTGTGGGCCATGGGTGTTGAACAGAGCAGGGCTTGGTACCTCTTGGCCTCCTAAGTGGTTTACCTGCAACTAAATTGGACTCTTGGACTCTCCCTGCAGAGAAGAAGGAGTGCCGGCGGGAACATCGCCCCCCATGTGCTCAGGAGGCACGAAGCATGGTGCACCCCAACGTGATTTGTGATGGTTGCAATGGGCCTGTGGTGGGAACTCGCTATAAGTGCAGTGTGTGCCCCGACTACGACCTGTGCAGCGTCTGCGAGGGGAAGGGCCTGCACAGGGAGCACAGCAAGCTCATCTTTCCCAACCCCTTTGGCCACCTCTCTGATGTGAGCTGGTTCTCTGCAGTCCTGGGGCGGTGTCGGACAGGGTGGTGGGAGCTGGAAACCCTGACCCCTCACTGCCCTGCCTTGCTTTCTCCTCCTACCCAGAGCTTCTCTCATAGCCGCTGGCTTCGGAAGCTGAAACATGGGCACTTTGGCTGGCCTGGCTGGGAGATGGGCCCACCAGGGAACTGGAGCCCACGTCCTCCTCGCGCAGGGGATGGTCGCCCTTGCCCCACAGCTGAGTCGGGTAAGGCTGGTGTTTGCACTGGCTTTAAGTGTCATAAGTAGCCAGCTTGTTCAGGTGGACCCTTGGCCTAAAGTCCAGAAGTTCCTACAATCAGCTGTACATTACACATCCGTTTAATTTTTTTGGTCTTTGGGGGTATGGAGGTTGAACCTAGGGCCTTGCACATAATAAATAAGGGCTCCTTTGTTGTGCTACACTCTGTCCTCATCCATGGCATCAAATCCTCTTAACCCCGCAGAGACAAAGCACCCCTGTTTTATAAGTGCCTAAGTCCATTAATTTCCCTAAATGGCCCACCCTGCCCTTCTAGGCTGCCCTGAGGTATGGGTAGGTGGCTGGATTTCTAGAACGTGTTTTCTTTTGTTTTGGGTTAACTTGGAAATAGCAGAGCCAAAGTTGCTCAAATCTTTAAACAAAAACAAAACAAAACAAAAAACCCATGGTCACAAAGCCAGGTGTGGCAGCACATACATACTCTATAATCTCAGGAAGAGGAGGCTGGAGGATCAGGAATTCAGGGCCAACCTTGGCATAAGATCCTGTCTCAAAAACCTGAAAGCAAAGAGCTCACAAGTAGGCCCACATTCTAGATTTGGGGATTCTGTCTTTTGATTTTTTTTTTTTTTTAAGATTTATTTATTTCATGTGTGTGGGTACACTGTCACTATCTTCAGACACACCAGAAGAGGGCATCAGATTCTCATTACGATGGTTGTGACCACCATGTGGTTGCTGGGAATTGAACTCAGGACCTCTGGAAGAGCAGTCAGTGCTCTTAACCTCTGAGCCACCTCTCCAACCATTGATTGATTGATTGATTGATTATTTATTTATTTATTTATTTATCCCTCTTGAGTCTCTCTGTAACTCTGGGTATCCTAGAACTCACTATGTAGCCCAAGATGGCCTTAAATTTGAGCTTCTCCTTCCTCAGCCTCTGGAGGCTTAGCTTATAGACTTGTGCCAGCACATGATTTAAGTAAACTGCACATCTAGGACAAGGTTAGTATTTATACGTTAGCTGCACTGAGCCTCTGGTACAGAAGCCAGAGAGGCCCAACATGTGACCCACTAGGGGACCAAGCTTGCAAAGAGGAGGAAACACCAAGTGTGGTCAGGCAGTCCCAAGCCAGGGATTGCCCAGATGACAGGAACCTTGGCACCCAAGTCCTGGGACAGTGGTAGGCGGCAGGGTCACAGAATTAGAGGTCATCTTTCTTCTTGTAAAAATCAACAGCTTCTGCTCCATCAGAGGATCCCAATGTCAATTTCCTGAAGAATGTGGGGGAGAGCGTGGCAGCTGCCCTCAGCCCTCTAGGTGAGTGAGCTTCCTTGCCATCCTGTGAGACACCCTAGTGGCTTGGTGACTGTCTTAGTTTGGGTTTCTATTGCTGTGAAGAGACACCCTGGCCTCAGCAACTCTTAAAAAGACATTTCTCTGGGACTGGCTTACAGTTTCAGAGGTTTAACCCATTATTGCTATGACAGGAAGTGTAGCAGCAAGCAGGCAGACATGGTGCTGGAGAGGAGCTGAGAGTTCTAATCTGGATGGGTAGGCAGCAGGATATGAACTGGCTTGAGAGTCTGACCCCCTCAAAGCCCACCCTAGTGACACACCTCCTCCGACAAGGCCACACCTCCTAATAGTGCTGTTCCCTATGGGCCTGTGGGGCCATTCTTATTCAAACCACGGGGGCTGTAGCTGGGAGAGAATCAGGTTGCACTGTGATTCAGTGCAAATGGCCTTTGGCAGCTTCCCTGACCTGCTGCAGAGGCTGGGCCAGATATGTGTGCTGGGCACCATCAGGGTTTTGTCCTGTAAAATTAGCCTTGCTGCAGACTGGCATGGGCGCCTGAAGGAAGGTTGAGCTCCTGGCTGATTCTTGAACTTTCTTCACAAAGCATCTAGAACCAGTAGGGAGGGAGATGGATTAGCAGATGGGGGAGCTTATCCCAGCTTGGGGTAACAGCAGCCTGCTTTTTCTGAGCCAAGTGAGTTGTATTTGTGTAGACTTGAAAGCAGGCAATTGATTTGTTCTTTTTTTCTTTAGGGAAGTCTTCACTTTAGCCCAGGCTGACCTTGAATGTATGTAATTCTTCCTTGGTCTACCACGTGTTAGGGTTTCTTTTCCTCATTTGAGAACCTCAAACCTTTGCGAGAGCAGGGAGAAGGTGCTAAAGGCAAGTGCTCTGGGCCATGCCTGGGTCCACACAGCTGAGGTCTGCTGAGGTGGGGGGCCCTGAGTCACCTCTCTATACTGTGATCCTAGGCTCTGGCTATCGGGTACACTGGTGTGGTTTAGAAGGTGTTTGCCCACACACATCCGGTTACTACACTTGCAGTGTTCATAGGTGGCCACAGGGGCCACTGTGCAAAGGCTGTGTCCAGTATTTAAAGCAATGCGGATGAAAGGGGTGTGCAAGCCCCACCAATCTCCGCTCCAGCTTGTTGTGCACAGGCATGACCACCACTTGCTGCAGGCTGAGGCCATCGCTCATGCTTCCCCAGGTGCAGCTTTGAGACGACAGGAACATACTGGCCTTGCAGTTAAGTTGAACAGCTGAGGATGAGACGTGCTTGCTGTAGCTGTCATAGAGCGTTACAACCCTGTGTTCAATTCCCAGCATCAAAAAAAAAAAAAAAAAAACCAAAACAAAACAAACAAACAAAAAAAAACAACAACAACAACAAAAAACAGACAAAGCAGTTCGTTTGGTTACACCACATGGCCTTGACACTAGAGGAAGAAGCTCTTGAGAGAACCAGGTTTTCATTGTTGTCCAAGGAGGTTGAAGTGGCAGTTTCAATTGGGTGGTAGCTGGGAGAGAATCAGGGCTCACTTTAGAGGGGAAGGAGTTGGCACGCACTCCCAGAAGGCAGAGGTTGGGTGAGCCAGAGCTAGGGCCTGTTATTGATTGGTAGGTGGTATGAGAACCAGCCAAGGAAGAACTGGCATGTGGGCACTGTGTGGCTCGGAGGCTGTGATCACTGGGACACAGGGCCTTCCTTCACTGGTTCTTTGAAAACCTTAGGCTTTGGGGACAACAGGTCACAGACTGTCAAACAATTTTCCTAAGCTCTGCAGTCTTAGGGATTTATTATTTGAGAAATCCCTAATCTACAACCCTCGTGCTCCTGCTCTGCATGTACTTAGAAAACTGGGTGTGGGTGTTGGGGACCAGCTCGAGAGACATTTTTATTGGCTTGAACATTTTAAGAGCTCTGGAGATTGAACCCAGAGCTGTATGGTAGACAGGCACCCCATCGCTGAGCAACATTTCACCCACATGGTAGGGAAAACCTGGATCCTGTAGGTTCTCCTCTGACCTCCACATGCACATAAATGATGGTGGTGGTGGTGGTGGTGTTGGTGGTGGTGGTGGTGGTGGTGGTAGTGGAGGAGGAGGAAGAAGAAGACGAAGAAAAGAAGTAGTTCAGGTAACCTAGGTAACCTTTATAAGAAGCAAGACCCTGCTGGGTACGATGGCACCTGCCTTTAGTTCCAGCACCAGGAAAATAGGTAGAGCTCTGAATTTGAGGCCTACCTAGTCTACATAGAGAATTCCAGGCCACCGGGAGCTATGCAACGAGAACCTGTGTCAAAAAAACAAAAACCCATGGCAAGACCTCCACCTGCTACTGTGAAGGAAGGATGGGAGTGACAGGCCAAGGGACAAGAGAGCAAGCAGCTAGAAAACCTTTCATAAGAGTTTGTTAGAGCTGGGCTGTGGTGGACCATGCAGTTGAAAGGCAGAGGCAGTCAGATCTCTGTGAGTTAGAGGCCAACCTGAGTGAGTTTCAGAACAGCCAGGGTTACACATACACAACCTGTACTTAGGACATGAGTGAGCTCCAGAGCAGCCAGGGTTACACATACACAAATTCTGTCCTGGAAAACAACAGAAAGAGTTGGTTAGAGAGCTCCAGGCCCCCACTCAGCCAGCTGATGGCTTTCATGTCCAGTACGTGATGCACCTGACCTTTCTGCTACACAAGCTAAGGCACCAACCTGGAAATGGGCATCAGGAACGAGCAAAGGGACAAGTGGCCCAGCATTTCAGCCTCACTGGCCTGACAACAGCTGAAGAATCCTTGCTGAGGGGAGGCCAAATGCTCTAACAAAGAACACCAGCTCCTGGTAGCTGGGTTTTCTTGGTGCCTGCCTCTGGAAGCTGACAATGGTCCTGGTCCTGCCAACAGTGTCTTGCTGGTGTCTTTAGGATCAGAAGCCGTGGACCACTATCTCACAGGGTCAGCCCTCTGGGAACTCCACCTTTGAGTAGTCAGGAACCTTTGCTAGAAAATGTTATGGGTAAGTCCCATGTGCCTTGGGGAGGGCTGACCACTGAGTATGCTCTCCAAGGAACAGCCAGACCTGATCGGCGCCTGACAGCCATGAACCACAAAAAATGTAAAAGCCTCTGGAGAAGACTCAGGAAGCTGTGATACAGAAGGGGAGATATAGCCTTGACAGTAGAGAGAAGACAAAAGCCCAGTGCAAGCAACATCCACACATTTACATAGTGTTACATAGTTTTTTATTTGTTTTAAGCCAAAGGTTGTCTCTTAAAAGGACAGGGAAAGGAAGGTAAATATTGACAGGGTAGGAAATAAACAAATGTGAACTTGAACCAGGGGGACTAGGACTGTGGGGGTTGAAAGGCCCACAGTGGGACTCAGGTGGGTTGGTGTGTGGTTGGGAAGGAACTGGTGAAGCTGTGGGGTGCTGTCCTTTGGTTCATTTATTAGAAAAGCAGCACAAGTGAACCTGTGTCCCTAAGCCCTCACCACAAACATGTGCCTGCTGCTAGACTGGCTGGGTGCTCTCTAGCCTCAGGGCCACACACTGAGCTAAACATTGGAGTCCGGGTGTAATTGTCACTTCATGAGGCCTTGTGTGTCGTGGCCTCCAGCAGTCATGGCTAGGCATTCTGCCCATGTATAGTACTGGCCTGGCCTCTGCAGCCTGCTTTCCTATTGGGTTGGGAGAAACAGGTTCCTCCTGGGGGCACTGGTTTGGAGGAAGGGAAAGGGCTAAAGTGATGCATGGTGTGTTAGTTACCAAGGCTGGGATTGGGAGAAGCTCAGCTCTTTGTTTCTGGTCTGTGGGGTTGGCACATGGTCTGTCATGTCACCTAGTTATCTGGTCATATCTAGAGCTATGTGGCTATCCTTGTGCTGGCTGCTTGTGCCCTAGTCCGTATGCTTTGTTGGGGACGGAGTCTGAAAGCACTTCCTCAGCCCACAGATCCCAGATCCCAGAGATAGATGCAGGAAGGCCTCTGGATTTGACAGCTTGATTCCTTCTCTCTAGGCATCGAGGTTGACATTGATGTGGAACATGGAGGGAAGAGAAGCCGCCTGACACCCACCTCTGCAGAAAGTTCCAGCACAGGCACAGAAGATAAGAGTGGTACTCAGCCAAGCAGCTGCTCTTCGGAAGTCAGCAAACCTGACGGGGCCGGGGAGGGCCCTGCTCAGTCTCTGACAGAGCAGATGAAGAAGATAGCCTTGGAGTCGGTGGGACAGCCAGAGGTAGGTCTGCTAGCGTCAGCCTGAGGGGTCCTGTCCCTCCTGCTGTCTCTGTGGTGTGTGTCTTCAGCACCCTGAGCCTTACCTGACATGTATGAGGTCCCAGGTCTTATGCAGGCAGCTCTCCAGTGCCTGGAATGGGCCACACTTTGCTGGGACTTGTCAGTGGCTCAGGCCCTGCCGCTCACAGCAGGTTGTATTCCAGGAACTGATGGAGTCGGATAACTGCTCAGGAGGGGATGACGACTGGACGCATTTGTCTTCTAAAGAAGTGGACCCATCCACAGGTGAACTCCAGTCTCTACAGATGCCAGAATCGGAAGGGCCAAGCTCTCTAGACCCCTCACAGGAAGGCCCCACAGGGCTGAAGGAAGCTGCCCTGTACCCACATCTCCCACCAGGCATGTGGTCACCAGAGGTTTCCTTTTCCTTCTTTGCGTTCAGTGTCCTGTCCTGTCCTGTCCTGTCCTGTCAACACAAAAGAGGTAGCCTGGCTTGGGGGTTAAGGTGGTGCCCTAGTCTTTGAGTGCTCCAGGTGGCTTGTCTTCAGGACATGACCTGCAGTGACAGCTGTCACTGCCAGCTGACATTAGAGAAAACTAGAACGTGGTTCATACTCCATCGGCATCAAGCAGCAGTAACCTCATCTCATTTTTAGGAATTCCTAGATGTCAGTGCCCAGGGGTTCTGAGAAGGCACATGGGACAGGGAAGGCAACGCTGGCTTTGCGTGGCTACCAGCTATGAAGTGGACTCAGACTCTGTACACCCTTTCCTCGGGGGTGGGGGTTGTAAACCTTACTGGCAGGTACCACAGCCAAGGCCCCAGTGGAAGCCAGACTGAAGTTTGTGTAAAGTGCTGGACAGGGATGGGCAGTCCCAAGTGGATGCCCCGTGGAAGAGGCAGCTGGCTACCCCAGAGCAACAGGGTTTAAGTGGGTGGTTCATCTCTGGGCCACATCTGGTGTTTGGGCTTCAAAGAGTATTTTCTTTGCAAAGAGCAGAGGCAGCAAACCGTTGCATGGGTAAGTCTGGGGGAGGTACTCTGTCATGGGTTCAAGGCCACCCTCTGTACCCCCATGACAGACTGCTTAGCTTAAATGTGCAAGGCTCTGGGATGGAGTCACAGCCTGGTTTAAAAACAAAACAAAAACAAGGCAGGGTTATGGGAGCTATAGAACTGGCTCATTGGGTAAAGTACATGCAGGAAGGCCCAGAATTTGGGTTCCCATAACTCGTGTAAAAAGCTAAAGGTGAGCATTTGTGTCAGCTGTCTATAGTCCCAGCCCTTAGGAGGCAGGCAGACTCCCATTACAAGTTGGCTATGTGATTGGGTAAGCTATGGGTTCAGACACCCTAACTCGATCAAGTACAGAGCAATAGAGGAAGAGCCTTACTTCGGCTCTGGGCCTCCACACTTTCACACATACATGTGCACCCACATGGGAATGAATATGAGTACACATGCTACATATGCCAAATAATAGAGGGAGGAGTCAGAGAGGCAGTTAGAGATGGACATTTCATCATCTGTAAAGGGTTAGTTTTGAGATGGTGTCTTGTTGCCTGCTTCCAGCTCGAGTGTTGGGATTACAGGCTTGAGCAGAATTAACTGCACTGTTTTGTCTACATAGCTCCTGGCTGTTTTATGCTTCAATGGCAGGACCAACAGTTGTGACAAGACTGGAAAGTCTGCAAAGCAAGCTGTTTGTCCCTTCAGCCTGTGAGGGTTCCTGTAAGGCTGAAGCAGAGGGGTCTCCATGGCAGGTGGAGCTGCTCTGTTCTCAGTGCTGCGGGGCTCCTTACTTTCCTGTCTTGCTTTGGCAGAGGCTGATCCCCGGCTGATTGAGTCACTCTCTCAGATGCTGTCCATGGGTTTCTCGGATGAAGGCGGCTGGCTCACCAGGCTCCTACAGACCAAGAATTATGACATCGGGGCTGCTCTGGACACGATCCAGTATTCAAAGCACCCTCCACCATTGTGACAGTGCTGTGGCCAAGTCCCACAACCCACCTCCCTTGTCTTCTAGTTGCATCATGTAGAGTAGCAGGGCTTCTAAGGCCCAGTGTCTTGGCATTCTTCTAGAACCTTCAGGTGGGACTGTGAGGCCTTCTTAGGCAGTAGGAAAGTGCATGAGAAGAGAGTCTGAGTGTGCACATGCTGACCCCTGAGCACAGATCCAAGCAGCTGTGGCTGGGCTTCCGCTGCTTTCCCTCGGCCTGGCCTTTGCCAGGGAGCTGTGGAGTCATGCTGCACTCCACTTGCTCTTGCCGCCAGCATTGCACCTGCAGTCCATCATTCCTGCCTGATAACCTTCTGTGTTTTCTTTATTAAAAGGGATTAGTACAACTGATAGTTATTTTCAACAAATAAAGCCATTATGTTTAGAGGGGGACTGTCCTCAGTGAGTGAAAGGTGGCAGGCTACCGGGGCCTACGGCTCCTGGGTGATGGAGAACTTAGGTGAAGCCAACTGAAAGATCTTATCATTCACTGTGCCCCCTTTTAATGGCCAGTTTAGTTTTTGTGTCTAATGTTAATGCTTAAAGTACAAACCCCCTATGTAGCTTCCTCTGACTTGATTTTTAAGTAACCTGTAATAAAGTGGCATATGCACTTTAACCAGCCGTGTGATCCTTACTAGTGGTAGCAAGAGAAACAATCTGTTTGACAGGTGTGTTTATTGTTGGGTTATTTGTTCCAAAGCACCCCCATCTGTGACATGGAGGACTGGCATTGAGGGATCATGTAACATATGATCAGAGTGAAGGCTACAGGTCATCCTCAAAGTCCTCTCCGGTTGTAAAGAGGTTGTGCAGTTGCATGGATGGAGCCTTCTGTGTCCCTTGAGCCAAAAGCCCACCATCTGCTTGAGGAGTCCCCGTGGCCCATGGCTGCTCTGGGGTCTTCCTGTCAGGCTTGTCTGGCTGTGGAGTGGTAGTGTGAATGGTTAGAGGCGGCCGGATGGTGGCAGGGTCTCTGATGAAGTGGCCTTCTCCTGGAGTCTTGGTCTCAAGAGTCCCTTGCTCAATTTGTGCTAGGCCAGATCGCCTGGTGCCCTCCTGCAAAGGACTTGTTGGTTTCCCATCCACTTGTGGACTGTTCTCAGGCGATAGGAGAAACCGTGCCCATTTAGAAGATGGGGCATTAACTTGCGTGACAGGACTTGGTAGTTTCCACCTAGGAAAACCGAGCTCCCTGATGTGGTTTGTGGTACTGAGGGCAGGGCTAATGCCTTGCTGCTCTGTCCCAGACAGGCCAGTGGAGTCCTGGAAGTAACCAGAGAAAGAGCCCCATTCAGCCTGGCAGGACGCGCAGCTCTCACCCTCCTGCTCTGCATAGCTTCTGGCTAATCTCTGCAGACCAAGAACATGCTGCCATTGTGAGGTTTAGCAAATCAAGTTCATAAATGCCCCAGCCTTACCCCAACCCGATAAATCCTATGACCACATCTCTCTATAAAGAAGACATCTGTCACTGAGTGAACAATCTACTGGAAGCTTTGGGTCAGATCAGCAGACCCCATGAGGAGATGTGAGCAGGAAGGGGCCTAGACACCTACCACCTAGAAAGCCGAAGTCAATACCACTTGTACATTCCCAGCTGGGCCAGAACATCTCTTCAACACTGGACTGTGGTCAGGAGCCCAGGTGGCCACACTGAGGTCTCTGGGATGTGACAAGGTGCTAGGCCTGGCTTTTCCCAGCTCAGAAACCAAAGATGCAAAGGAAACAGTATCACTGCTTACAAAGGGGTTTGACAGTAACACTGGATCTTTGCATAATGCATGCCCAGATAATGCTGAAGACTGACTGGCCGCTGACGTTGGCTCTGCCACTGAACTTGCTGTTAACTCAGACGCCTCAAAAGTCTTAGTTCCTCTAAAACAGCAGACTGGTAAGATTGGACACTGACTCAGTTATAGTGTTTTGTCTAGGATGTGGTCCATGGCAAAGTCTCTGTAACTTACTACCATGATTTTGAATCTATACAATGGGACTATACCTACCGGAATCACTAGGTAGTTCATGAAACATCAACAATTGAACTCTTGTCTCTGGTGCTGTGCCCTGCTCAGCGTGCAATCTGAGGCTGAGCTGAGCTGGGTAGGCCTTCACTTCTTAGAGGCAGAGGAAGTAAAAGAGAGCAAGAGCTCTCATTCCTAGGGCTTTCATAGCCCTGCAAAGCAAAAGCTACCCTCAGCTGTGTTGAGTGTACAGTGGGCCTGCTAGGTCTGCGCATCAGCACACTATCATGTGAGCAGTGCATTTCCCTGGATGAGAGCCCAGGGCTATCTCCTAATGTGACCAGGCTGACAAAGTTCTTCCACTCTGCAGGATCAAACAGTTGTCTCTTGCCAACCTCAGTTAACCAAGGCCTCAAGATGCCCTCTTGGCTGTGAGATAACTGCATGGGGTGATGACCATGATGATATCTTGCTGTACGTCTGAATGCCCTTGAATTCAGCTCTTCCTGCCTCAGCCTCCTGAAAACTGGGGTTATGGGTGTATTCCAACTGGCTCAGGAGTTGGCCTTTTTGGAGGGATGGGGAGGAAACTGTCTACTATGTACCTTGGAACTTGCTAGGTAAACTAGACTGGCTTTGAATGTACATCTAAGTCCCCTAAGTGCAGAGATTAAAGGTATGTGCCACCATGCTTAGCCCTAGGACGTAACTCTAAGCAGAAAAGACACAAATCTCATGTTAGAGTTGGACTTTCTAGTATACACATCTCTTCATCAACTGTGAAGAAATCGAACATATCTAAGTTTCGTGTGTGCAGTCTTAGTGCTCATGAGGCACAGAGAAGGTATTATAACCTGGGCCTAAAAGTTTGAGGCCAGCCTAGGCAATGTGGCAAGGCCATGTCTTCTCTAAGAACGAAAACCAAACAAATTCCATGGGGCTGGGAGTGGAGCGTAGCGTAACAGTAATGTTCATACTTATCACACACAAGGCCCTGGCTGAAAGCCCTAACACTGCACATGTGTGTTCACGTGGATGCGGACGTGCATGCACTCCTATGTTGGCTCCACGGTCACTGACCTGGTGTTGAAAGTTGTCCTCACCACTGTCCACACCCTGGACACGCGGGCTGTGTGCAGGCTGCCCTGTGCTCTGATCCCATTTCCTGGAGAAGAAATAACTCACTAAGCTCTTACACAGTGATCTCACAGACAGCAACGAGGTGGTCATCTGGGCTGACATGGCCTTTTCATCCCCTACAGGTCCCCACACGACCTCCAGAGCAGTGGGGTCGGGCTATTCTTACTTGAATTGTAATCTCAATTTCTTTTGCCCTTTGAAAGTCATGCAGCATCCTGAGCTTAACAGAGCTACTCTGGAAACTTACTAAGACACAAGGAAATCTGGAGAAACTTCCAGGCCCACTGATTACTTTAGCCACACTTCCATGGCCATCCTCGAACTCACGGTGCTCCTACTTCAGTGTCCTCAGGAATGGAGCTGTAGGCATCCAGGCCGGTGGCCGAGCTAGCCTTCTCCTCCCCTCCGCCAGGTGGCACACACTGAGGATTAGCAGTGATGCCTGCTGACATTGCCCACCCACTGGACTACAACATGAGAGTCCCATTAGTGACCCCTACGAGCTGCTCACTAGCCCCCTTCAGGAGTCAGTGTGAGCATGGGGATAGCTGGATGAGACCAGTTTGGTACCTCTTCCTGGGTCGGGCTGGACTGCAGGGCAGATTTGGCCACTTAGCACTGGCTGAGAGCTGTGTCTTAAGAGCTGGTCTTCCTCTGTCCAGCTCCTGGCCCTCACAGTCCTGGTCCAGATACTTCAGCCAACGGGACTCGAGGGGCTCAGACAATGCCTAAGTGTCAGAAGAGAAGGCAAGTCTCAGAGTTTTTTTTTTTGTTTTTTGTTTGTTTTGTTTTGTTTTTGGTTCTTTTTTTCGGAGCTGGGGACCGAACCCAGGGCCTTGCGCTTCCTAGGTAAGCGCTCTACCACTGAGCTAAATCCCCAACCCCAAGTCTCAGAGTCTTAAAGCAGCCTAAGCCCACCCTATAACACGTAGGCCAAAGTTCCTAGAACCCGTGTCTCTCTCATTACTAGGAAGGACTTTTAGTAGGGCAAAATGTGGACACAACTGCCCTGAGTGAGACTCTAGAACAATGGTTCTCAGCCTTCCTAATGCTGCGTGTGACCCTTTAGTACAGCTCCTCATGCCCTGGTGACCCCAACCATAAAATTATTTTCATTACTACTTCATAACTGTAATTTTGGTACTCTTATGAACTGTAATATAGGTATCTGATATGCAGTACATGTGATATGTGACCCCTATGAAATGGTTGTTTATCCCCAAATGTGTCTCAACCTACAGGTTGAAAACCAGTGCTCTAGCAGGCTGGTGTACACAGGCCTAGCAGGGCATAACTTGTCACACACCTTCCCAAGGTCAACACTCTCCAACACATGTTCAACCATGATGAGCAGAGGCACAGTGATGAGGGGTTTGCAAAAAGCCAACACTTAAGACAACAAATTGGTGCTCCAAGACACTCTAGATTTTTGTTTGTTTTTGTTTTCTTTTAGGGTTTCTCTGTGTCTCCCTGGCTGTCATGGAACTCCCTCTGTAGACCAGGCTGGCCTCATACTCAAATAGACCTGCCTGAGTGCTGGAACTAAAGGCGTGCGCCACAACTCAGAGATCTGGTGGCCTCTGTCTCCTGAATGCTGGGACTAAAGTCATGTGCCACCACTGCCTGCTGACACTCTACAATCCTCAAACATGAAAATTCCTGAAGACCATACAGTTCCAGAGAGGAGGAAGCACTGGTGCTCAAACCTGGGACTACACACGCGTCAGGCAAGTGGCCTACCCTAGGCTGCATCCCAATCCCTAGCCCCAGGTATTACTTATAGTAAGAATGGCATGAAATAATCTTTGTAAAAGGGCCAAACAGGGCCAGGTGTGGTGGTGCACACCTTTAGTCCCAGCACTCAGGCACATCTATTTGAGTATGAGGCCAGCCTGGTCTACAGAGGGAGTTCCAGGACAGCCAGGGCTACATAGAGAAACCCTGCCTCAAAAGAAAAAGGGAGAGGGAGAGGGAGAGGGAGAGGGAGAGGGAGAGGGAGAGGGGGAGGGAGAGGGGGAGGGAGAGAAAGAGAGAAAGAAAGAAATTCGGGACTGAGAAAAGGGACTGAAAAGGAAATGTATACATGGACGCGCGCGCGCGCACACACACACACACACACACACACACACACACACACACACACACACACACACACACACACACACACACAGTCAGAAGGGCTGTTTGTGTGCTTACAAGCACTTCCTTTGTTTAAAATATGAAAGCAAAGTGCAGAGAGAAGGTGGCCAGTGTAAGTCATGAGCAGAGTAGGGTCACAGCTGCAGATGGGTCGCAGGAGTTTCCATGCACCACACAGGTAGTCACAGTGCAGCATCCTGGTTTAATACTGTGTCAGGTAAATCAGTCACTAGCTAGGTGTGGTGGTGCACACTGTAATTCCAGCATTCAGAAGGCAGAGGCAGGCAGATCTCTGTGAATTTGAGGCCAGTCTTATCTACAAAGTGAGTTCCAGGAAAGCCAGGTCTTTACACAGAGAAACTCTGTCTCACAAAACAAAACAAAAAAAGAAGCCAGTCACTACCCACCCAACAGTGGCTGACTGGCTGAACACCTATTTTGTAAGCTTTCTTTCAGGCTCTAGGGGCAGAGAACACTGCACGCCATTCCTGCCCTTGAGGAGTGCCCAGTCTGCAGCAAGGGAGGGAAGAGGGTGGATGCTGCAAGGGGAAAGCACTGAGGTCCGGGGAGCTCTGCAAGCAGACGAGGAACGTCCAGGTCATGATATATGCACCTCTGCAAAGGGGCAGGCTCTCTCCCCATTGTGTTTCCTGCAGTATCACACCGGTGCCTGCCATGTGGATGCATCAGTAAGCATTTGCTGAAGCAGTGACTTTGTTGTTGGGTAGATTCCCCAGGCTCGGGAGTACAAGGCAAACAAGTGAGTAAGGCATACTGTTAAGACTTAGTTCTGGGCTAAACTTCTGCTCAATATCCCACATGCCAGACTCAAGTGAAAAACTGAGTCATGTGTGCTAACTTGGAACTGAATTCCAGGAGAGCAGGAGAGGCGTGGCCCAGTGTCCTAAACAGGCCGGTGCCTACGGACAGGAATTCAGTGACTAAGATGATGCTTAGTCTCAAAAGGAGGCTGAACTGAGCCCATCAGTCACTTCCCTGGTTCTGCCCCCTGTCAGCTCACACAGGAAGTCACCTGAGGTGTCAGTTTACTTTCTGTTCAGTTTCTTCCTCTCACCCCTGTGTAGTCATCAAGCGTCTATTCATCTCACTGGAATGCTCATTCTGTTTTGTGGACTGAAGGTCCTGCCTGACTCTTAACAGGCAAACAGAGCTGACTGAGATCTTTAACTGCCTTGTAATGCTGTCCTTTGGCAATAGTTGAGTGGAACCTTCGCACACATAGCAGCCCAGGGGACAGGGTGGGGCAGTAGCTTTAGTTTACCTGCTGACTTCCATCCTTAGCCTGCTGAGGGCCTGCATTTTCCTCTTCACTGGCATTTACAGCTTCCTCCACAGACCTTAAGGAAAGATGTCAAATATGACCCTGTGAAGCCACAGGAAGATGTAGAACAGGGAGGGTGAAGCAAGTGGGTACAAGAACTGGCAAGGCTGGGGCTGTCGTGGGGCGTCACAGCCATATCCCTGCTGTCCTCATGGGAGGTACTCATTTCTCAGCACTTCAGGTGGGGAAGAGCACTGTTGGTTTTGCAGAGTCCTGGGTTCAATCCCCAATGTTCACAGACACACCTAGTGTACATGCATACAAGCAAGAACACTCAAACACACGAAATAAATCTAAATAAAACTTAAGTCTTTACTTTTAAAACTTTTAAAATTAACTAATCGGGATATAATATTTATACTTAATAAACCTAGCTGAGTTCTGTTGCTCTGTGGTGGTACCAGGTCTCACTATGTAGCTTTGGCTATCCTGGAACTCATTACGTAGACCAGGCTGGCCTCAAACTCAGAGATCCTTTTGACTCTGCCTCCCCAGTGCTGGGGCCCTGTGCTGTTGCAATGGACATTACATTGACGACTGCTGTGTACTATTTAAACTCAGGGAGAAGGTGGCTGTGGAGATGGTTTGTCTCCATGTGTCCTGGTTAAGAGCATGTACCGGGAGACCGGGGTCTGCTCCTACACCCTCACTGGTGACACCGTCAGCAAGGGTCCTTGGTGCCAGCAAAATCTCCAGATCCTCCTCCTTCCTCAGCTGCTGTCTGCTGGGTGTTTGTAAGCCATCTTATTTTTCGGATGTTGTAAGACATCTGTTTCAATCAAGTCCCCTTGTTATTTGTTCTTTTTACTTGGAAGGAAGCCTCGCCCAAGGGGATGCTTTAATCTGCTTGGGAGTATTTTTATTGGGAACACAGCTAATCCGTTAAAGAATTCCTAGTCAATGTCTACTGTGGTTTTAAAAGTTGCCATTTGCCTACTGATGTAACTGCAGAGACTTTCCACGTGGAGCATGAGGCAGCCTGGGGTTTCAGTACAGGAAGGGCTGCTCTCCTAGTTCTGCGACTAAAACCACCTGTGTCCTGTTCTTGCCTTTGCTTTATCTTCTCTGTTATATCAAAAGAGACGGAGAAATTAGGTTTGTTTTCTCTCTTCCTAGTTTGGCCAGGTCGAAGTTGCAATAAACTGGGTTTCCTTTATTAACTTTCTGGTCTCCCAGCTTTTCGTTTAGAATTGGTGAGGAGTGAACCTACTCTCTGACCATGTCCCCAGCATGTCTGGCACCAGAAGTAGTTTGAGGTATGGCTTTCGCCGAGACTACCTACCCTGTCCCGAGCACAGTAAGTAGTATAGCACATCTTGAAGCCAGACTGGAGAAGACTTTCAGCTTCCTTCTATGAAATTTACTTTGGTGATGTGCTGTCCTTTGCATTCCTATGTAAGTTTCAGGATCAGTTTTAGAAAGAAAAGAGACTTTTTTTTTCAGTGTTGGGAATGAAGAAGGCCTCCTGCACCATAGATAAGTGTACAACCATGAAACTACATCCCAGAGCCAAATCAAATCGATAATTCTGTTTCTTATTTAAAGTATTTTTACAGTTATCTCTTTGTGTGTGTGTGCGTGCGTGCGTGTGTATACATGCTGGCATGAAAGAAATGGGGAAGGTCAAAAGACAACTCCCAGGGATCGAGACATGGGTTGTCAGGTGCCTTTACCCCCTGCACCATCTCACCGGTCCTGGTACTTGGTTTAAAAGATCATTTACCCAAGTGTCCACAGAAGCCACACAGAAACACGATTTCACTTTGTATGCTGACTGCGTCTCTGTGATAGTGGTGAACTAGTTGGGTTTGGTAGTCTTGAAGGATTTCCCACAGACAGAATTTCCCTGTTTGTAGACAGAACAATGGATCCATGTTTAGGGTTTACTGTGTTTCCTAAGAATGTTAGCTCTTTGATTTTGTAAAATGCTCTCTCTTATCATTTCGTATACTACACATGCACACACGCACGCAGGCACACAGTACTCAGGACTGAACTTAGGGCCTTTCTCCTGATACACAAGACCACTGGGTTATGGCCCCCATCCCACTAATTCTCCTCAGCTGCATTTAATCTCTTGCAGCACTGGGGTCGATTTATTTGGGGTTTTTTTTGTTTTTTTTTTCTTTTCTTTTCTTTTTTCTTTTTTTCTTTTTTTCGGAGCTGAGGACCGAACCCAGGGCCTTGCCCTTGCTAGGCAAGCGCTCTACCACTGAGCTAAATCCCCAACCTGTTTTTTTATTTTTTTTAACCCTTGTTCATTTGTTTATATTCCCAAAGCAAGATTAAATATAGAAACTTCATCAGTCAGGCCCCAGTCATTGCAAGCCTGACCTCTAATGACGTGTCTCATAAAAACTCCTGGAAACGAACTCCTAACTAGTACTGGAAAAGGAGGGCCACCATGTTGTGCTCCATATGGGCAGGGGCCTATTCTCATCCTCACACTTTCTCCTCCCTGTCTTCCTCTCTCTGCTATTTGCTACCATTGTTCTCCGGAGTGGGAGGAAGCAGAATGTGAGGCAGTGCAGGCTCCCTGCTCCCCTCCTGACGACGTGACAGTCACATAGATGACCAGGCTTTTGTTTCTCCACATCTCATCATTTCATGACTGATCTGTGGCCAAGTTTTAGGCTGTGAGACCCTGTGAGGTCAGCTGAGCCCGAATATTCTCTGACTCCAGACGAAAGGGTGGCTACAAAGTGAACCCAAGCTTTACTTTCATAAGTGTGTAGGGTGCTCTGTGGGGTCCACAGCTACGGGATTAGCTCAGGATTCTAGGGGTGAAGTGTGGCTGCCCCTTCATAGGGTCCATGTTGTCTTGCACTCCCGTTCTATCTAACACTCTGTGGCCACCGCCACTGCTGTGGGACCCCTGTCTTTAGGGAGGCTCTCCTTCTCTGCTAGTGCCTAGCGCCCTGTGTAATCTCTGTACCCCACATTTCTGGGACTAGCGGTGGGGCCTTGAAAACCGCCTGATGCTCAAGTGTTTTTGCAAAATATGAAGACTTTGGTTGGTTTATGCTTGGGATGTAAGCAGATAAAGCAGAAGCATTTTCTGTGCTTCAAATAGTCACACTTAGTCAGACTCTCAAAAATACCCTGTCTTTTCCCCTTAGGGGACTGTCAAGACCAAGCTCGCTCGCGTTCGTTCTCTCTCTCTCTCTCTCTCTCTCTCTCTCTCTCTCTCTCTCTCTCTCTCTCTCTCTCTCTCTCTCTAGTACGCTTGTCTTATTAATTCCTGCTAAAAAGGGTACAAGGCTGGTGAGCTGGCTCAGAGGGCCGAGGCACCTGCTGCCAAGCCTGACAACCTGAGTCGGATCCCCCAGGCTCTACAGCATGGAAGGAGAGAAACAGCTCGTGCTGTCACCTCTGACCCCTGCATGTGTACTGTGGGCATAAGCTAAAGGCAACCACACTTCAGTTTCATAGGTGGGCCCTGGTCATCACTCTTTGGTGACCACACAAATAAATGTATAACAGTGTTTTCTTGGTTTTTTTTTTTTCTTTTTTTTCGGAGCTGAGAACCGAACCCAGGGCCTTGCGCTTACTAGGCAAGCGCTCTACCACTGAGCTAAATCCCCAACTCCTGTTTTTTTTGTTTTTTTGTTTTTTTCAAAAGAAAAACACGACCATTCTGGCAGAACAATGGGACCACTAAAGGAGAAAACAGACTACAGTTAAGTCTAGAGGACCACACAGCAGCATCTTAAATCCCGAGAAAGACCTGGTTCTCAGGGCCACAGCTTCATAGGCCCTTCATCACCATTAACTAGCTTCTGTGAAAGAAGAAAATTCTGTAAAGATACAAGTGCTCTTGGTCCAGCCTGCTGTCACCAGACTCAGCAAAAGCCACCATTTACTATCTCCCAGTTCTTCAGAACTGATGATGCCTTTGTGACTACAAATGGTAACACAGGGTTAATGTTTAAAAATCTGTTCTTTGGCTCTGTGTGCTCTGCCTCCTTCTGACTTTTCTCCTAAGATAATTTCATTAACTGAAGGTCATTCAATGTGGAACTTTTGTCATCTTGGCTGGCTTTTGCTGGAATGTAACACTCTGTAATTCTTGGACTTTTGTTTGACCAAGAAAAAAATGTTTATAATTTCTTTTACATTCAAAATGGCAATGAAATCTGCTTAAGAACTACCCTAGTCAAGAACAACGCGCAAACAGATAACCTTCAATTATTACATTATGCCGTACACAGTCTAGTTCTTTTAGGATACTGGTAAGTTTATATGTCATGCTGCTTTGCCTCCTAACTAGATCTTCAACATGAAGTATTTTAGTACATAAGGAAGAAAGTGAACAAAAAACCAGTAAATAAGAGAAAATGGTGTACAGTATACAGAATGTAAGCATGAAAGTAATTTGGGGATTAAAGAAGGATTTTTCGCTTAGTAAAAGAAGATTTTGTCCTAAAGTAAAATAACAGTTTTTCAGAATGAAGAATAACAATAAGAACAAAAACTTAGCTACACTTAGAAAGACTGTGGAAGTCGACCCTTAGAGGGGCTGGAGAGATGGCTCAGTGGTAAAGAGCACTGACTGCTCTTCCTGAGGTCTTGAGTTCAATTCTCAGCAACCACATGATGGCTCACGACCATCTGTAATGAGATCTGATGCCCTCTTCTGGTGTGTCTGAAGACAGCTACAGTGTACTCATATGAATAAGATAAATCTTAAAAAAAAAAAAAAAAGCCCACCTCTGTGCTTCTTCTGTTATTGTAAAACAACCAAAATCAAAGCCAATCAACCAACAAGGCCTCCACACAGCTGAGCCTGTGCTGCTCATCTCAGTCTCCACTTAGCCTCTCCTGTGAGTCTCAGGCACGAAGGAGCTCTGGGGCACCCCTGGGCCCAGGACGCATTTACTGATGGTATTTGCCTGCATCTCCTATCGTCTCCATTCTCTCCATTGTAGGGGCTGACAGGAAAGTAAGATTCAACCCCGATTTTCTGCCTCCTGTTGAACAGCAGCCTCTTGCCTTCCTGCTCTCTACTGCGTGGGCTTCCCCTTCAGTCCATGTTTCTTCCTTCTTCACTGTTGGCTTTCATGGTTTGAATAGACAGGGCTGTGGTTGGTCTTTCTTACCCCTCTACTAAGATTTCTTTAAAAAAATTTTTTTGTTTTTTTTTTAAGATGTGTGCATGACGGGGGAGGCTCAGATGGAATCAGCCTCTCTCCTTTGACCTCCCTGTGGCTTCAGGTGTGAGCGCTCACACAGCAAACACCTTATATTCTGAGCCATCCTGCCTGCCCTCTCACAGGACTCCTTGTTGTGTTCTTCGACGCTCTCAACACCTATCCATATTTGTTTTTTGCAAAATCCAATAACCCCTTGGGTAACTCTTCGGGAATCCTCCTGGGAACTCTGCTGCCTGCATTTGGCTCTACTGTCTTGTCTCTCTTCTTCTTCTTCTTCTTTTTTTTTTTTTAATTTATTTTTTTAGGAGCTGGGGACTGAACCCAGGACCTTGTGCTTGCTAGGCAAGCGCTCTACCACTGAGCTAAATCCTCAACCCTTGTCTTGTCTCTCTTATTTGTTTGTTTATTGTTTTTTGAGACAGAGTTTCTCTGTGTAGCTCTGGCTGTCCTGGAACTCTGAGACAGCCTGCCTCTGCCTCCCGAGTGCTGGGACTAGAGGCCTGTGTCACCACCGCCCTCCTGTTCCATCACCGTTTTAGTTTGTACTCTGCTTTATGGTTTGAACCTTACTTCAACCTTCTGGAATTTTTCAGGTCATCAAGTTCCAGATGGTATTGTCACAGAGACATTAACGATTAGTCACGCCATCGATGCCTGTCTCCTGCCACAGAGAGCCTCTAGGTCTCCAATGATGTCATACTCTAACCTTGTGATGGACACTCCTCTCTGCAATGCCTCTCAAGTGTCCACATCCTAAGATCTTGGGACCCTGGCATGAGTCAGCAAAGCTAAGAGGCATCTCTGGCCCACACCTCTCTGAAGATCCAGGAGCCTGTTCTGTATGACCTTGTTCATCTGTCAGGAAGGAAATGTAGACACGAAAGACCAAAAGTAAAAGTAAAATTCCCACTTTTATGAATACAGTAACGATCATCTGAAGGCTGATCCTTAGTGGCCCATAGAGTTTACAGGAATACCTGGAGCCTGACCTCTTCCACAGTAAAATTTACTGCTTGGTAAAATAACAAGATACTGTGCCTGTCCACCTACTTAGAAAACTCTCACACAACTGTCCTCTCAATTGCTATAACGAATGTCAGCTCCCTTTCAGTCCCACGATCCCACCCCAAAACCAACGCTCTACTTCAGTGCATTGCAGTGAGTTCTCTCCTTGTCTATTTTGGTAAATTCTTTTACCTCCAACACCACCAAACTTCCAAATACAGTCCCACATCAAGAACGAAAGAGAGCATTAAGGAACAAGAAAAGAGGAAGAAGCCCTCATCCAAGTCGTCTGAATTCTCTCAACAGCTAACTAGCAAAATTCACTGGATACTGCCTGATAAAACATTTGATTTTATAGAAATGTCAAACTAGAATGTTGCAAGGTGTGGCGGCCCACCTTTAATCTCAATATGCAGGTGAACTTTGTGAGCTCGAGACTAGCCTGGTCTACTTGGTGAATTTCAAGCTACCTAGGCTATACAGTGATAGTCTGTCCCAAAACAACAACAACAACAACAAAAAAAAAAAACCCAAATAAACAAACAAACCCCAAACCAAACCAAAAGAACAACAAAACAAAGCAATACAGACAAACAAAATCTCAAGAGCAAAGTGTACCTTTGAGTTTACTCATTTCCTGTAAAGTTCAGGCTGTAAACCTGTAACTTTCTGTGACTTGGACAAACAAGAGTATGAACTTTGTCTACAGTAAACACACGCCTTAAGTCTGGCATGCTGGTCTAACCTCTTACTGAACACCATAGATGCAGAGGCCTATCTTTCTGAGTTCCAGGCTAGCCAGGGCTATACACAGAGGCTCTGTTCAAACAAACAGTCCCTGTAGCCTAGCACAGCTAGGGTTTCTTGCAGGGGCTGGGGGTGGGGGTGGGGGTGGGATGGGGGTGAGGGTGGGCCAGCTAGACGAAGGATGCTGAGAAAGGCTGTCCCAGAACTCATGATGTAGATCAGGTAGCCTCAAACTCAACTGCCTCTGCCTCCCAAGGGCTGGGATTAAAGGTGTGAGCTACCACCTGGCTAAAACTTTAAAAAATAAGTTCAAAACTTCATACTGAGTTGTCCTGAGAGCCTTCTGAGGCAAGGCTCTACCTTCAGTGCACATGGTGACACACGGTGACACACGCCTTTAATCCTGACATTTGGGTGGCAGAGGAAGGTGGCTCTCTATGAGTTCAAGGCCATTCTGGTCTACATAGTGAATTCAAGGACAGCCCGGGCTATAAAGAGAGACCCTGTCTCAAAAGAGCAAAACCAAAAAGGAATCCTATTTTTGCCTGAGTAGAGCGATCTCTGGGCCAACTCAGGGCTGCAGTCAGGAGGGTAGAGAAGCATATCCTGTTTCCAGGGCCACTGTCAGTCCCATACAGACCATTTAAACCAGAATGTACCTTTCCCAAGGTGGGTCACAGAGACTCAACCCTGGCTTGTCTTTCTGGTTATAGAGTATCAATAAATTCTTTGTTCTACCCTTATCTCATAGGTCCCAGGACCTCTTCGTTCTAGAAGAATGAAGAGTACTCACTGGAAGAAGGAGTGCTACACAAAGGCCAAGAATGTCAGAGCTGACAGGCTGCTCTGGGCTTTCCTGACGGTATATCAGCAATCATGTCCATCTACATAAAAACCCAGAAGGCAGGCGGGGTTCAGAGAGCTCCCAGGACCAGGGAGGCAGGCAATGAGAACTCATGCTGTGCCAGGAGGGTGGCACACTCTAGCACCAGGGGAACAGAAACTCCAGCCACTTGAGAGCCTCCCAGGCCTCCCCGTGCGCCTGTCCATATGGGTGCTTTATTTTGAGACAGGGTCTCATGTAGTTCAGGCTAGCTCTGAACTCACTATGCAGTCAAGGGTAACCTTAAATTTATGATCCTCCAGGCTCCATCTCCTCAGTGCTGGGATTATAGGCATCCAGATCATACCCAGCTTCCACTTGGCTTCCCCCGCCCCCTTGAGATAGGGTTTCTTTGGGTAGCCTTGGCTGCCTAGCTTTGTAGACCAGGCTGGCCTTAAACTCTGCCTTCTGAGTGTTGGGATTAAAGGTGCTCCTACTACACCCAGGTCCTTTTGGCTGTCTCTAAGTCTCAAATTGCCAGCCCTGCCCTCCCTGCCTTGTTTGTGGTTGAGCACAGCAAACACATACCACACACTTTAAGTTTTGTGGGTCCAGGGCCTTGCCTGCTGCTCAAGCTCCATCCTGGCGGGCACTCCACAGGCTTTAAAGTCTGCACATTCACTCCTTGACCTTTGTCTGCTGGGGTTCTTAAGGGCAGGTTGGAGCTAGGCTGCTGCAGAGAAAAGCTGCCCTGACCTCCACCTCCTGGGCTAAGTGGAAACAAACTCTAAGCATGGCTCTCAGGGTGAGAGCAAAGGCTGAAGCCCATCGGAAGGCTTCCCCGTGTGTCAGTGTCAGAGGAATTTCTTCAGTTCAAGGTCAGTATGGGGCAAGCATCCTGCTGCACAGTGGGGCTTTCTGTGGCTCACTGTATAATGGGGCATAAGCCTCTGGACACTCAGCTGCTTACAAGCCACTCAGAGCCAGGCAGAGTGGCACACCTGTCACTTCAGTGCCCACAGGCAGAGGAAAGAGGAGCTAGAGTCTGAGGCCAGTCTCAATAAGGCAAGAAGAGGCACTGAACCCACACACACAGAGGACCACAAATTGACACTCCATCTCTAAATATAAGTAGGGCAGTCCCTTACTGAATCAACGCAGTTCTGCCTGCAGTTTCCTGTGCCCCTCAGACATCAACCTGTGATCTTGAGTACAGTCCCAGGCGCTCTGCAGCCTAGGTGTCTGTGTGGATTTTGACTTTCACTTCATTCTTGACCTCTTAAGGGACCTTATTTTCTTGCTGGCCAGGTTTGCATGTAAACTATTACAGCCACAGGCTGGTGACATGACTCAGCAGGTAAAGGCACTCGCCACACAAGCCAGGTGACCTGAGTGATCTTTAGAACCGACACAATGGTAGAATCAACTTTACAAAGTTGTCCTCTGATTTGCACATACACACAGACACAATAGTAGTAAATAATGCATTTAAAACTTCAATTCAGTAAAAAAATTAGTTATTTTCACTGAGAGTACGGCTCAGGGTGTTTAATCCGTTCTGTGTTGCACGTGGACTTGTAAGGAATTTATCCATCGCAAACTCCCATCCCCTAATCAACATGCAACAAGGTAAAAATTCTCCATTCCTTTCAGAACACTATACCTGAGTGACAGCTCTGACGCTTGTCCTTGAAGCAGATTTAGCTTTTGGACATGGCGTCTACAGTCAGCACCAGAGCCTTCGCCATAAGCCTGAGGAAAAAAAAAATTAAAGTGTTAGCAGAATGGTGAGAAACACTTAGGACAACACTCGCAAAGCTTGAAGTGGTGTTAAGAATATGCAGGTCTTGGGCTGGAGAGATGGCTCAGCAGTTAAGAGCACTGACTGCTCTTCCAGAGGTCCTGAGTTCAAATCCCAGCAACCACATGGTGGCTCACAACTATCTGTAATGAGATCTGATGCCCTCTTCTGGTGTCTGAAGACAGCTACAGCATACTTATATATAATAAATACGTTAAAAAAAAAAAAAAAAAAGAATACGCAGGTCTAGCCAAGTGGTGTTGTTGAACACCTTTAATCCCAGAACTCTGGAGGTAGTGACAAGTGGCTCCCTGAGTTCCAGGGCAGCCTGGTCTACAAAGGGAGTTCCAGAACAGCCAAGGCTACAAAGAGAACTCTGTGTCCTGGAAAGATTCATAAGCAAATGGCACTGGCATTTCTGACCATCCCACTATCATGCAGAATTTACTAAAGCCAAACTCAGCCTGCATTGGGAATCCAAGCAACTGCAGATGGAAAGACACTAGTAAGAAGGTCTGTGTCAGTGATGAACATCATTTGTTTGTTTGTCACTATTCCCCAAAGCAGCACAGTACTGTACACAACATGTACAGTGAGCTATTACAAGGCACCAAGAGGTGATTTAAACTATGCTAGAGGATCTGGGAGTGGCAGCACAAGCCTTTAAAGCCAGCATCTGGGAGGCAGAGGCAGAGGCAGGTGGATCTCTGTGAGATCCAGGACAGCCAAGGATATGTAGAGACCGTGTGTCCAAACAAACAAACCAGTATACAAAAGGCAGTAGAATGTATCTGTAAGTCTCAATTACTTGGGAAGCTGAGGCAGGAGGATAGCATGAGCACCAACTGGATAATATAATAATCCCAGTCATCACAGCTCAAGAAAACACGCTGCAGGATATGCAGAGGTTATGTGACATTCCATAGAGGGGTCTCCATGGTTACCGAGGGCTGGCTGGGACTTGAGTGCTGAACTCTTGGTTGACAGATGAAGTCCAACAGGACAAGAGAGCAGAGGAGATGTTCTCTAAGCGTTTACTGTTCCCTGCCACCATATCTGCAGACAGTTCCCAGTGCATGCTGGGCTGAGAACTCCTGTGGACTCCTGGTGTATGACAGAGCAGAGTGGCCACGTGTACTTTGTGTGTGATGTGCACACTGCAAGGTGCGTGGCACTGCAGTCCAGGAAGCCAGGTGTTCTGTCTGGACCAGGAACCAAGGAGGTAAGGTAAGAATGGCTGAATGCAAACAGAACATGGTGGCACATGATTTTAACTCCACCACTCAGAATCCGAGAGAGACGGGAGGACTGCTGCAGGTCTGAGGGTAGCCTGGACTACATAGCAGCTATGTAGTCTCAAACAAAACCAAACTAAAAAACCCAAACAGCTGAGTTTTATCTATTTCGCCTGTCCACTACTCAGCACAGATGGGTTGTGAATGATGAATTGTGCATTTTGATGATGTGTATGTACTGTGTTCTCATTTGTTTGAAATTGGCACTGCAAAACAGAAAGGCAAACAGCAAAATTCATGCTATTCATTGTGAAAGTAATTTTTCTCTGCCTGATGTAATTGTTGTTTCTGAAGCTCTCTGCCTCTGCCTGCGAATCTAGGTCTAGTCCTGGAAGTTTCTAGCCTCCATACAATCTAATCTAGGCCTAGAATGTTCTCAGCCTCTGATACCTTCTGCTGAATACGCTCACCCTTTCCTGTTCTTACTGACATGTGGCTGGCTGGTCAGCTGATCTGGCTCAAACTCCTCTCCAGCCTGACTGGTTCAATCTGGCTTCTCTCAGTTTCTCCTGAACTGATCTGACCTTAAACTTCTGCCTTCACCTGTGTCTAGCTTGTTCTCTCTTCAACCTGTCTCTGTACAATTCTCCTGGTAAAACTGCCTCTACACTGCTCTCAAGTAGCTCCCTTTTTTCTCTGTTCTTGTGAGAGTTGGGCAGATCTCATTCTGTCAAATCTTCCTCTGATCTGTCCCTTTGTCTGCCACTTTCTTTTTTTTTTTTTTTTTTTTTTTTCTTTTCTTTTTTTTGGAGCTGGGGACCGAACCCAGGGCCTTGTGCTTGCTAGGCAAGTGCTCTACCGCTGAGCTAAATCCCCAACACCTGTCTGCCACTTTCAAACATGGGTGCCACCTTCTACAAACTAACTCTATCTTCATTGTTTGCGATTAAAGGTGTATACTAAGGGTGTGTCTGTATTCCAGCTTTTTTTTTTTTTTTGGTTCTTTTTTTCGGAGCTGGGGACCGAACCCAGGGCCTTGCTGTATTCCAGCTTTATAGGTCTGTGTTAAGGACTGACCCAGACCACCTTTAGAAACAGTTTTTGGTTTTTTTTTTTCCAGTAAATAATACAATCTTGGGATTCACAGTGTGACCAAATACCTTGCGACAAGTGATATGAATTGTTGCCTTAAGAAGAAAAGACATTAAACTTAAAGACAAGGCTTAAGGCTGAGTGCTAGTTCAGGGTGAAACATGGGCAGTATGTGCAAGACCCTGGCTTCATTTTCTAGGACTCCATTCCCTCAGGAAAGAAAAACCTGTAGTGGTTTCTTCTCCTGCCGATTGAACAAGAGACTCCATATTTTCAGTCTGCACGTCTCACAACTAAGAACCGTAGGCCACCTGGCAGGCTCTGACAGGGCAGTGCTACAGCCCAGCAGCTTTCCTTTGTAACTTTCTCTATTCTGAAACAGACTCGTGTATTCTAGGCTGGCTTTGACCTTCTCCTGGCCGAGGGGGACCCTCTTTTCCCCACCTCCTGAGCACCAGAATGCAGTTGGATGCCACTGTGTCCTTTTTAAGGAGGATCCCTTCGGTTACAGTGTTGGGAAGTGACCTGATGACAGAAATAGGTGGGTGAGTTAGGAAGCTACTGCTAACAGTATAGGAAGAGGTTGACTCAGCCAGTGAGGTTGGATGAGGCCACCCTCTGGATCTAATCTTATTGGCAATCAGTTGTCATGTGAGGACCGTGAACTCACCTGTTTGGCAACATGGAGGTCACTGACTGGCCACAGCAGTCAAGGCCTAGTAGAGTGTGGTCCTGTCTGCTGTGTGTTCAAGTGAGGGTAGACAGGAGTTGGGCACAGGGGACGACGGCAAGATTAAAGAAGACTGATAACCTGCATCTGCTTTAACAGTGGAGGTAAGCTCTCTGCTGCACACTGAGGCACATCTTCCTCTGTGGAGACACAAAACTAGACTTCAGTCTCTGGTCTGGGCTAAGTGAGGGTTTGACACTAGCTGTCTATTGCAATGTCAGCTACCTCTGAGCCTGGCCCTAGAAGCCTCCTGGGAGCTCCTCAATGTTCTTGCTCCTTTGGCTAGAGGCAGTTGGATAAACCTTACAGAATAATAGAATGTCAGTAGCTCCCCTTACACTTCTCAGTGGAGAGGACAGAAACAACTTCCTGGGGTTAAGTTGCCTGACAACCATAGGCAAGCACCACTCCACTTCACCACAGGGGAAGCCTGCCTCCCTGAGGAACTTAGGCATGTGGTAGCAATCCTTACTCGGCACTCAGACACACCCCCCCCCCCCCCCCCCCCAGCTAGGCAGCTCCTATCTGGGACTTGAGTCTCAGCTGACTGGCACAGAAATGGGTATGTGTTAACCACATTGCTTCTCCCAGCACGATGGAACTGGCTCAGGATGTGGTTCTGTGTGTTGAAACAGGAAAGGCCAACAGAAGCCCTGAGAGCTGGGACAGGGTGATAGCAGGATTTTGGGGGGTGGGGTGGGGGCAGGCAGTTAGCATAAACAGTAGGTCTTGAACTTACTAATGTGCTTTAGTGTCCTGAATGCAGGATGGCAGACATGTGTCATTGTGTCTGGCTGGATTCTCAATTACAGAGCCACTGTTCAAGGACTAGGCAAAGTTCTGTTTTTCCTGACAGGCATCACCGTGCTGGCACGTTCTTTTTGTTTGTTTTTCAAGACGGGGTTTCCTGTCTGTTTGGAACTCACTCAGTAGACCAGGCTGGCTTCAAACTCACAGAAATCCAATCATTTTAACTCTGCTGAAGTCATTCTAAATGAACAACGATGACGACAACAACAACAAATTTTTCCCTTTTTCTCCCATCTCTCTCTTCCCCCTCTCCCTTTTTTGTCTTGAAACAAGGTCTCATGTAGCCCAGGATAACCTGGAACTTTCTATGTAGTGGGGAATGACCCTGAACTTTCCCCCCTAAAATTAAATTTATTCGTCGTGTTTCACAGGTGAATGTTTTGCCTGGATGTGTGTCTATGTACCACATATGTGCCTGGTGCTGTCAGAGGTCAGAAGGCATCGGATCCCCTGGGACTGCAGTTATGACTGTGATTCACCATGTGGGCACTGGGAACCAAACCTGGGTTCTCTGTAAGAAAAGCAAGTGCTCGCAACTGCAGCGCCATCTTGGCTGCCCCTCCATCCTAAACTCTTGCCTTCTAAGTGCTGGGACGACAGGTGTGCACCAGCACATCCAGTTTTTCAACTGTTTGACGACTGTGCTCAGGGCCCCGTGCATGCTAGATGAACACTGTTATATCCTCAGCTCCCAAAGTGCTTCTGCCTGTCACTTCCCGGAAAGTGAATCTTCCTGCAAAGAAGCCCTTTAAAACAGTGATGCACACTTAGGACTCCGTCCTAAGGAAATAGTACGTAGTTGGCCAAGTGAGCAAAGAGGCAGTTCCCTGCAGGTGCAAGGGAATAGCTGTAAACGTAACTTTTATCCTTCTGCAGTATATGTCTCCGAGGCGTACTGCCTCTGTCTGATAACCTAGGCCTAGTCCTGGAAGCTGCTAGCCTCCATACAGTCTAATCAAGGCCTAGAATGCTTTCAGCCTCTGAGACTTCCTGCTGAAAAAACTCACCCTTTCTTGTTCTTGTTCTTGAGCTCTGGCTGATTCAACTCAGCTGCTCAGGCTCAAACGCCTCTCCAAGCTGAATGATTCAAACTGGATTCTCTCAGCTTCTGACTGAATTTACTCTACTTGGCCTCATAATAACTTTGGCAATCTGTACTAGTCTTCTGTCTTCACCTGTGTCTAGCTTGTTCTCTCTCTGCAACCTGTCTCTGTACAACTTTAGTAAGACTGCCTTCTCCCTCTATCCCTGTGCTGTTCCCTCTTGTGTTGTCTCTCTTTCCCCTCTCTTCTTGTAAGAGTTGGGCAGATCCTGTTCTGTCGAATCTTTCTCTGATTCACCACTTTGCCTCTGAATTAATTTCACTTTCAAACATGGGTGCTTCCTTCTACAAATCGACTTTACCTTCATTGTTTGGGATTAATGTCTGCATTCTGGCCAGATCACAGAGACTTAAAAAAGGTCTTTCGATGTTGCTGAATTAAAATTCCTCTACATACAGCTTGGTGGCAGAGTGCTAGCCTAGCATTCATGAGGCCCTGGGTTCATCCCCAGCACTAAAGAAAAAGTAAATGAAAACTTTGACTGCAGAGTTGTAAATCGCAATAAAAATGACAATCTCCTCTCATCAACGTGGGACTGGTTATCTGTCTACTCGTCTAATAGAAGCTGATGCTGAGCTCTCACTGTGAACAGGGCAGTGCTCTGGGCGTTGAAGGCCCATCAGTACCTAAAACAAGGAAGGCTTCTGTTCCTCTGGTGCTCTTAGAGTGGGCTGGACAACACCCATGTGGATGCTCAACTTCCACCAGGGAACTGAGTTGGGCCCCAACACTGAGCACAGGTTCCTAGGAGGAGAGGATTTGTTTCAAGGGCAGAAAGGAAGTCCCTGTGGCTGCAGGAGAGGGGGACGATGGGAGGTGAGAAATGCAGTACTAGAGGGGAGCAAGTGAAGGACCCCAGAAAGGACAGGATTTGGGCAATGTGTGCTATCAACCCCTTAGGTCGGTCAGTATGTAGAGAGCTGAAGAAATGTGCTGCTGGCTACATGAAAGCAAAGTGCTCCCATGGCCTCTACTTCTGAGGCCGCTCCCTCCCATACACCTCGCCTCTGCCTCCACCAACACACAGCTGCCCACCCTTAGTTAGGTTTGGCATTCTGTGACTACAGATGGTTGTGAACTGCCCCGTGTGGGTGGATGCTGAGAAGCAAACCCTGGACCTCTGCAAGAGCAGCAAGCATTCCTAATCACTGCACCTACAAAGCTCTCTGGGCACTCCACTCTCCCTGTTACTTGCCCGTGTTTTCAAGATGCACGTCTAGTTTTCAACGTGTGTATGTGTGCACATGTGAATGATTTCTCCTCCCACAGAAGCACATCTGTAAGCCCAGCACTTACAATGTTCCTACTTCCTGTTGTCTCCCTGTGCCCGACATGCAGAAGGTACTAGAGAAACACTTGATGAACCCGTGCAGGCACTGCTCCACCCACTGAAGATCCAGGAGGGGGAGGAACTCAGGGTGCAGCAGTTCTCTAGGGTGGACTGTGAGAGAGAAGGGTCCTGGCTGAAGAGAGAGGCTGGGCCCATTACTTCTCCTCAGTACTTACCCGCACGAAAGACTGCTTCTCTCCACAAGCCTTGCATGTCCACTTGAGACTCTTCTTCACCTACAAATGAAATTTTAGAAATTATAGTTCAAACAACTTCGTATGACAGGCGGATCTGAATCTGAGGTATAACTTCGCTATACCTCCAGCCCCGAAGGTAGCATTTTAGGTGAGGAAGGAATGTATTATTTAATAGTTGGGTGCTGGGAAGACTGGTCATTTGTATGGGACAAAATCCAGTTGGAGTTTTTGCCATTCCAGGGTCCAAAAAAGGAAGGAAGGCAGGCAGGAAGGAGAGAGAGAGATATTTCAGTGGGTAAAAGCTTATTTGCTGAGCCAAGTGAGGGCCTGGGGTCAGATCTCAGTAGCCATGTGAGTCTGTGTTCACAGGACTGTTGGAGGTAGAAACCGGATCAGTGGGGATTGCTGGCTGCCAGTCTGGCTCCAGGTTCAGTGACAGACCCTGTTCCAGAGAAATAAGGTGGAATGACAAAGCAGAACTAATGTTCCCTTCTGGCCTCCATGTACTCATCTGCATACAAGCATGCATATAACAGACAAGACACACACACACACACACACACACACACACACACACACACACACACACACACACACACAGAGACATGGGGAGGTTGAAGGGGAGGAGAAGGAGAGGGCTCTCCAGACCTGGGGATATGTCTCAGTGCTAGCTGGTATATCAGGTAGATGGCTCAGTGGTTAAGAGCACTGACTGCGGTTCCAGAAGTCCTGAGTTCAATTCCTAGCAACCACATGGTGGTCACAACCATCTGTAATGGGATCTGATTTCCTCTTCTGGTGTGTCTGAAGACAACTACAGTGTACCCATATACATAAAATAAAATAAAAGTTAAAAAAAAGAAAGAAAGAAAGAAAGAAACTGACTGCTCTTCTAAAGAACCTAAGTTCTGTTCCTAGCACCAGTGTGGCAACTCACAACTGTAACTCTAAGTCCAGAAGATCTAAGACCCTCTTCTGACTTCTGTGGGTACAAGGTTGCATGGGGTGCAGACATACATGCAAGCATATGTTCATACACATAAAACGAAAATAATTTCTTATATAGATACAAACGTTGCTTGAAGAAATGTCATGAAATATGATGCTTAACTATACAAAGATATCTGGGTTGATTCATAAAGCTTCTGGCATTAAAGATATACGCTCTTAAGTACTTAGGAAGATGGACAGGCATTAGGAATTAGAGATCAATCTAAGGTAAATAATGAAATTATTTCTTGGAAACACCCTCAAAACCAAGCCAAATTCCACCCCGTAAAACAACAGAACCACTACCACCAAGACTATGATTTGGGTTGGGGATACGACTCAGAAGATGCCTAGAGGTTGAGGCAGGAGGAGCTAGAGCCTGGAACCAGCTTGAGATATGAAACAAAGCCTCTCAAACAAACACCAACCCTTATCCCGTCTAACCAGTTATGGGTTGTGCTGGCTCTAATGAGCACGGGAGTGGGACTGGGGGTAGGGATGGGTAACTATTACCAAGCCGATAAAGCCGCAGGTGGAGGCACCAAGTGGCATCCGGGTCCACCCAGGGAAATGTCAAAAAGGAGTCCAAACTGCTTATACCTTATTCAGTTTTGTTTTGAGACAGGGTCTCTAGTCTCCCAGGTTGGCCTCAAACTCGCTAAGCCCTCCTCCCTTTAGTCATTCATTGACATGCCTAGCCTATTTTTAGGCTGTGTGAATATTAGGCAAACACCCAACCGTAGGGTTTTAAAAGCTCTCCGTTCACTGTAAAAAAACTGAGAAGAGACACTGAGTGTGATGATGGGCTAGGTTCTGCACAGGGGACGCCACTCCTTAACCTGGGTTCCTGACCATTCTGCTAGAATGGACTGGAAGCCGCCTCAGAAGAAACGACTACTGTGGATTCTACAACGACCATGCAAAAATACGTACACACCGGGCTGGGTGGTAGCTCGGTGGAAGAGCGCGCCCGCAGCCCTGAGCAGAACCCTCAGCAGCAACAACAAACACAAACAAAATGGCCAGAGGCATGTTGTGAAGTGACTGCAATGAAGCACAGCCTTCAGCCTCGTCAGTGTCATTTCCCATGGCCATACGAGACACGGCCCGCCATATCTTGCCCACCATCCTGCGAAGCAAGAGGGTGAGGCTGACGCCCACCACACCTGATGTGCCTGAAAGATGTGGCAGCTGCAGCACCGTAGAACCCGAGACTGCTGAGCCGGCGCCATTCAGGCCTCAGTCTCCCGCCGAGAGCTCGCGCTCCACGTTCCCGCCCAGGCCCCGCCCACCCTACGATGGTTCCGGCCCCTCTAGGCACAACACTGCTTCGCATGCCCTGGTGCGTCTCTCAGCTTTTCTCTGGCCGCGTCAGCACCGCCCTTGCAAGCTTTTGAGTCGTTCTAGCCCACCGTCTCGGTGGTCACTGCTCGCCCTTCCCGCCTCCCAACCCCGCCCCCTACCCCCTACCAAGCATAAAAAACAAAAAACAAAACAAAACCGCTAACTGGTTGGTGTTCCTATATGTTTGAGCCCTCTCGTCCATCGCTTTGGCTCTCTGACTCTGAGCAGGGACGGTGCTTTTCTAAAGCAGTCCACCAGGCAGCCAGGACATCTATGCATGCCAGACATTAGAAACTATCTTGGTTTGGTTTGGTTTTGAATTAAAGCTGTCGTTTGACTGTAATCTCAGCCCTTACAAGGCGGCGGCAGGAAAATGACAAGTTAAAGGTCCTCTTCCCCTCCAGAGTCTGAGGCCAGTCTGGGATAGATATTAGACAATCAACATTGTAGAAAAATGGATGGATCCGGAAAGTGTAAGATTAAGTGAGGTGACCCAACTTCACAAAAGACAGAACCCTTCATGTTCTCCTGCATACATCAATATATGTGCCTATAATATGTGTAAAACAGGTGTAATTGTTGAATATAATCTAACTTCAGAAAGGAGACTAAGAGTAATTTTAGGCGATGATGCAGGATGGAATGTTGTTGACAGGATGTGAGTTTGTGAAAGGATGTAGAGCTATTTCCCCTAGTTTCAACCCAGTTATATATATTTCCTTTTTTGTGGTGGATGTGTGAACTCAATGAGTATTGAAGTAGAAATAACCATTTTTATATTCCAAATATTTCCTCCGTGTGTCATGTTTTTGAGGCAGTCATTGTGAAGCTGGACTTTCTCTTTAATTCGGATGCCTATTCCTGAACTGAACGGAACGTGACTAATCGCTAAATCGCCATTCTGACCCACTTAGAAACTGATTTTTGTTTTGTTTTGTGGGGAGGGATTTCATAATGTGGAATTCCCCCTTTATATATTTTTGTTTTCTGCTATATCAAATCAGTGGAATGTGGTGGGGCACACCTTTAATCCCAGCACTTGGGAAGCTGAGGCAGGTCGATCTCTGAGTTTGAGACAGCCAAGGCTGCACAGAGACCCTGTCTTGATAAAGCCAAAAGAAACCAAACAAAAACAACAACAAAACTATATCAAATCATTCTAGGGTTGGAGAGATAGCTTAGCAGTTAAGAGTACTTGCTGCTGGGTTGGAGAGATGGCTCAGTGGTTAAGAGCACTGACTGCTCTTCCAGAGGTCCTGAGTTCAATTCCCAGCAACCACACGGTGGCTCACAACCATCTGTAATGAGAGCTGATGCCCTCTTCTGGTGTGTCTGAAGACAGCTACAATGTACCTATATTTAGCTCAGTGGTAGAGTGCTTACCTAGGAAGCACAAGGCCCTAGGTTCGGTCCCCAGCTCCGAAAAAAAGAACCAAAAAAAAAAAAAAAAAAGAATGAAAAAAAAAAAAGAGTACTTGCTGCTGCTCTTGCAAAGGACTGGGATTGGCTTTCTAGCACCCATGTCCGGCCCTTTCAAAACACCCATGGCTTCAGCTCCAGGGAATCTGACACCCTTTTCTGGCCCTTGGGCACCCCACATATGGAATACACTTACACAGATGTATAAATTAGAGACATTTCTTTTAGAGACAGGATCTTACTGTGTAGCTGTTGCTAACTGGCTTTAAACTTAACTGCTCCTGCAGAGACCTGCATTCAGCTCCCAGCACCCCCATGGCAGCTCACAAACATCTGTAATTCCAGTTCTAGGTGATCTGATATACTTTTCTGGCCTTCATGGGTGCTAGGCAAACACTCATAAGTAAATATTTCAAAAATAAACAAAGTCATTCTAGAGCTTAGTGGTTAAGTCACAAGAGTCCTGTCTCTGCCTCCTGACCCCTGAGATTAAAGCATACCCACAGGCCTGCCTCTTTTTCCTTTTTCTTTTTGTTCCCTCTGTGTAGCCCTGGCCAATCTGGAATTCCCTCTGTAGACCAGGCTGGCCTCAAACCCACAGAGATCTCCCTAATTCTGACACCTGAACATGCTCACCACCACCTGGCTTAATTGGTATTTTAAAAACCACAGATTTTACTAGGTTGGTGTTGCAGGATAGTAGATCACACTGTGAAGCCTTAGCGTGTAGCCTGGAAAAACCTGTCTCTAGTTGTAGTGTGGCTTAGCCCTAGTTCGCAGCGTTAATCCAAGAGTGTTGCGGGATAGTCGATCACACTATGAGATTGTGTACTGGAAAAAAATCTGTTCCTAGTGCTGGTGTGGTTCAGCCCTTGCACACACCTTCAATCCATGAGGAGTTTTCTGTTATCAAATAAGACTGAACAAAGTCAAGCGTACGTAAAGAGGCTGAACAAAACAAGCAGTTGATGGTGAGTGAACTTAGGAAAAAAACCAGAGAGAGTGAGAGGAAGTCAGGAGGAAGGAGAGAGAGACACATAGGAAATTGAAAGGAGGGGCATTCAGTTGGAAAGGTTTTTAAGACTGTGGAGAAAGAATGTTTTTTTGTTGTTTTTTTTTTGTTTTGTTTTTTGTTTTGTTTTTTTGTTTTTGTTTGTTTTTTCCTTCTGGGATATGGTTTGAGGAAGGTCAGCTGCATGCTCTTTCTTCCTTTTTTGAGCTGGCGGGCTTTCACCACCTGTGTCTGGCTCCCAAGTCTTCATTTGGTAAAATCAAACGTTTGGGATGTTGTTTTAAAAACAATAGATTAGTGGTGGCACTGGGGATGGGAGCAAGAATTTCCTGTAAATGGATCTAAGGGGTCCCCTGGGCAGATGGAGATGATCCAGAATTGTGTTGAGATGGTAACTCGGCAAGTTTCCTAGAAATCACTGTTTTGTACTTTAAACAAACAAAATATTTTTTAAAAATTTTATTTAGTATGTGTATGGTGGTGTGGGTAGAGGCCAGCATGTCTGTTTCACCACTCTACGTTATTCCCTTGAGGCAGAGTCTCTCACTGAACCTGAGGCTGGTTATTGTTAGGCCGCTGTGATGGTTTGCCTATGCTTGGCCCAGGGAGTGGTACTATTAGAAGGTGTGGCCATGGAGGAAGTGTGTCACCGTGGAGTGGGCTTGGAGCCCCTCCTCCTAGCAGCCTGAGGATGCTAGTTGGTTCCTGGCTTCCTTCAGATGAAGATGTAGAACTCAGCTCCTCCTGCACCATGCCTGCCTGGATGCTGCCATGCTCCCGCCTTGATGGTAATGGACTGAACTTCTGAACCTGTAAGGCAGCCCCAATTAAATGTTGTCCTTTAAAAAACTTGCATTGAGGGGGTTGGGGATTTAGCTCAGTGGTAGAGCGCTTGCCTAGCGAGCGCAAGGCCCTGGGTTCGGTCCCCAGCTCTGGAAAAAAAAAAAAAAAGAAAAAGAAAAAAACTTGCATTGATCATGGTGTCTGTTCACAGCAATAAAACCCTAACTAAGACAGCTGTCCATCTCTGATCACCAGCACCGGGGTACAGGTGGGCATGGCTATGCCCAGCTTTTACATGGGTGCTGGGAATCAGCAAATTTTATTTTTTTAAATAATACCTAATGTCATTTATCTTGGCTTTTTGAGACAGAATCTCAACATGTAGCCTAGGCTGGCCTCAAACAATTGTCTTGCTTCATCCTCAAGAACAAGATTACAGATGTGCCACCTCACTTGGCGTTATAAAGAGTCCCAGGATCCATTTGATAGTAGAAGCAAAAGCAGCTCCTAGGCAAATGGATACTTACGATGCACTTCTGCTCCTGCTAAACAGCCAGGGGTACCCATGGCTGAGTCCTGCTCTGGCCATGTGTGTCTGCTTCTCAAATCAAAGGACAACTTGGTATGGCTCAGGCCTGAGGACACACAATTGACACTAAGCCTAAGACTTCTGGCCAATTACCATGTACCATGGAAAGTCTAGCAATTCCCCTGCCTACTATGTGCAGCCAAGTGTCCTGAACTCCCATGTTTTCTGGGCCACACATCCGATTTGGGAAGAAAACTGAAGCAGTGGTAGGGCCACACAAAAGCACTGCACACAGTGTGCTTTTTCTTTCTTTCAGGGATTTATTAAGGCATTGAGCACAGTGTGGTTTTTAGCCAACTAAAATGAGGGCAAGGGAAGAGAGGAGGACCTGAGGGATGTGCTTTTAAAGTTAATGATGCAGAGGAATGGAGACCTCATAAGTTAGGAGTGCGGTGCTCCTACCCATGCAACAGACATTCTCCTGCTTCCTCAGTCCTAAGACTTAGATTCAGGCTGAAGAACTTCAGAGGGTGTCTAGAAGGTTGCATCCTTTGGAGCCCAAGCACATGGCAAAATGACAACTGGTGGCCAGGCCACATGGCTGTAGGTCTTTCCATAGATAGAGCAACTGATGTAGTGTGTGCACAGCACAGAGTGCAGGAGCAAGAAGCAGGCAGGGGCAGACCCAAAAGGCTCTAATGCTATGGGTACAGGAGGCAGGTCCTCCAGGTAACCAAGTGCAGGGAGGAAGAGGTTGCCCTGGCCTAGGGAATCCCTGTAAGGCAACTGGGTCTGCATTGACCTGACATTTGCTTCTGTGACACCCTGCTTCAAGAACAGGTGTATCTGTGAGGAGAACACAGCAAGGGATAAAGGAAGGAGACAGAGACCAACTTCCATTTCACAGCTCAGCCCAAGACCCCAGGGGGCTCATGGTCACTGGAGGTGCTGAACTGCCTTTCGACTTTCTTCTGGTCTTTGATCTTGAGTCCAATGTCTACCCTCTTCTCAAAGAAGTTCACTAGCACAGACTCTGTCAGGATGGAGGCCAGGATCTGCTCGAAGGAAATGCACCAATCCATGTCCACGGTGCCTCCCATCCGTGAGGTGGCAGTGGGGCTGCAGGCTTCTCCTCCCACCAGCACTGTGTCTTCTGTGAGGTCCTCGCACGGCAGGGACCCCGTGCTGACTACTGAGTAGGAGGACATGGACATGTCATCTTTGGTTTCATCATCAGACAAAAGCAGGGAAGGAGAGCCCTGCCCCTCGCCGCTGCCTCCCTCCACTATCACGTGACTGTCCTGCAATGCTTTCCCAAGATGCATGTCGCCACTGGCTTTGGCCTGCGGATCCCCTGCAGCTGGTGGCTGGCATTCCCGTGCTGGGTCCTGATGGAGTTTGGATATGGGTGGCTCATCCTCTTCTGTGGCACTGTTGTGATCCCCACTGTGGGCACCATCCCTGGGCTTCTTGGTGGTCAGGGCCGAAAACTTCTTCCCCACCTCACCAATGCGGAGGAGAAGGCTGGCCACAGTGGCGATGGCATGGTACAAGTCCTGTTCCAAAGGGTCTTCGCTAAACATGTTGTAAAGTGTTTTACACAGCTCAATGAATTGCTCCTTAGGGAAAAAGCAAGAAAAAAAAAAACAAAACAAAAAAACCACGGAGGTGGTTAGAGGTACGCTCTCCTATAGCCAATGGAAGATACAGGCCATTCTAAGTGGTGTTGGGATTTTGATGCCACAAACCTGTGCCATATCATTTCCATGCTAGGAAACTGAGGTTTTGGAAGGGGACTATAAGTCCAATGTCACACAGTCCTTTGAAAGTCTTTCTTGCTGGCTGCTCTATTTATCTATCTACCTTCCCACCCACCTACCCACCCATTCATCTACCTACATATCTATTTCTGGAGACAGGATGCCATTATGTATGCCTGGCTGGCCTGGAACTCCCTATGTGGACCAGGCTGACTTCTGAACCTACGGAAATCCACCTGCCGTTCCCTTCCAGGTGTTGGGAATAAAGATGGGGCCCTCACACCTACTACCTTTGGCTTTTTATAAGAGCAAGAAAAAGAGTGTGAGTGCATGTGTGTGTGCACATGCACGTGTGTGTGTTTGTGTGCGTGTGTGTACATGAGAGATAGACAAAGTGTGTGTACAAGGCACACACACATGTGGAGGTCAAAGGATAACTCTTGGAAGTCAATGACTGCCTTAGCAATTTGTTTTTGGGTGGTCTCTTGCTTTTTTTGACTAGCTAGTCCATGATGTTCTAGGTACTGGGAATGCTGTCATTTTTTGTCTTATTTAGTTATGGTTTTTGAGAAAGGGTCTCTCACATATCCCTGGCTGTTTTAACACTAGGTAGACTGGGCTGGCCTGGAACTCACAGAGATCCGCCCTTCCTCTGTCTCCTGAGTGCTTGGATTAAAGGTGTGTGTAGAGTCAGGTGTTTGAATGCTTGGCCCACAAGAAGTCATACTATTAGGAAGTGTGGCCTTGTTGGGAGAAGAGTATCACTGAGAGGGTTGGTCTCTATGCTCAACTTCTGCCCAGTGTGAAATTTCAGAGTCCTCTTCTGCATCCTTCAGATCAAGATGTAGAACTCTTGGCTCCCCCAGCACCATCTCTGCCTCGATACTCCTGTGATCCCCACTATAATGATGTATTGAACCTCTGAAACTGTAGGCCAGTTCCAATTAAATGTTTCCCTTTATAAGAGATGCCTGGGTCATGGTGTCTCTTCATAGCAATGAAACCCTGACAACAACATACAGGTTCCAGCGTTCGTGCTCGAGTCACCTGGCTTGTACTGCAAGTACCTTTACCCTTAGCCATCTCCCTGCCCAGTTTTTTAAATAACAGTAACAGAAGTAACTTTGCCTGTTCCCCTGGGGCTCCAGAGGGTGATGTTAAGATAAGCACATGCTGGGTCAGTTGGGTGTAGGTTTGGGGAGCCCAAGATAAAGTCCTGTTCCCTGGGCCCACTCTTAATGCCTATGTGGAAAAGTACTTGGGATCCAGGGCCTTCTCTGGGCACAGCTAGGGTAAGGCACCATTTGAGAGTTGGTTGGGTGTTTGTGAGAACATGGTGGCTGCGTGGGGCCCAGGAGGAGCTGGAGTGCTGCGAATGTACTCTTCTCAAAGGTTGTGAGTATCTCTGGCTACTGGAGATTAACCTTCCCCAGTGCTTCTGTGCTTTATGGATACTGATTCAAGCCAAGCAGGTAGTTACCATGGAAGCACCATCCTGTCTACGAAGTAGCTTTTCATCTTTCTGGAATCATCACTAATGGTCATTCAAGACTAAGAGGCTCTGGAGAGGGGGAAGAAAATTCCCACCCAAAGAAAGCTGCTGGAGCGTGAGTAGCACGAAGCTATCTAGACCCAGACATGGGCCGTATCCTATAGCAGCATGTGCACGGATCCTGATCGGGTCTACCTGGTTCATCTTGGGAAGGTCCTTGATGGTTTCCTTCTGAGCCTCTTTCTCCTTAGCCCATATTCGAAGGTAGTGTCGGTAGTCAGGGGGGCTGGTCTCCTTCTCCTCTGCAAGATGAAAGAAAGATTAATCTCCACCTGACAAACGAGAGAAAATGGGCTGTGGCTGATGGCAGGGTGGCTGAGGTTACTTGGGTACTTTTACAAAATGGTCTGGCATTTAGGGAGTGGTTAGAATCATCCCCAAAGTCTCATCGGTTTCTCCATGTTAGTGGAAGTAGGCTGGGCCTACGCTGATGAAAAGCCCAAACCTGTCTTCTCCGAGACTGGAGAGAGGCTGCTGTGAGAATGGAGCCCTGGTTGCACACTCTGCGGGCAGCAGACTAGCCAGGCTATGCACTGAGGTGCCAACCCCTGTCAGAGCACACATGTGCTGTTCCAGTGACTGGGACAGTAACGAGCAAGGGCACGAGGTCGCACTGGCTGGGACGGCCAATAGGAATGGCTCATACCTCTCCTTTCCTGGATGTCCTCACTTCCTCTTCCTTCCTGCTGCTCCTGCAGTCCTGCTTCCACACACCAGAGAAAAGCAGAGAACATTCTTTTGACTCCAAATCATGAGTCCTTACAGGCCACACCTGTGTTTCTGCAGAACCTGCCCCTAAGCCCCATGCTGCCCTCCTGCTTGGCTGGTCCCAGCTCTATAACACTGTGGCAAGGGAGAACTGGTCATGTCTTCACTTGGCTACAATTAACTCAGTGGTAGATCCATGGTGAACAAGTTGTAGGCCCTGGGCTCCATCCCCAGCACCACACACGAAGGGGTACTTTCTCATTTTCAAAAGAAAACAAGACTCAACGCTGCTTCCCCCTGAAGATGACACACATTGTGGAGCAAACATGACAATCAATGAGTCCTGCTGCACAGAAAGGTCAGACTTAAGGGAGTGATCCCTCCTTTCTGAGGCTCACTCTGGCAGAGGGAGTTTTCGTATAGGACCCTGTGTTCGGCCTCCCATGTTTTGTTTGCTCTCTACATTAATTGATGAGTTCTTTGTGTGTGAGTATACATGCCACAGTACACACATGGAAGTCAGAGGATGACTGTGGGAACGGGGTCTTTCTTTCCACCATGGTCCTAGGGACTGGTTGGCAGCAAGTACCCTTTCCTGCTGAGTCCTCTGCTGACCTCTTAGCCCATTCCTTCAGAAAGCACTACTGCTGAAGTTGGCACACCGTGCTGTGCGTGTGTGACTGTGAACCTGAACCTCTCCAAAAGCCAGTGGTTCTGAGGCAGTGCGGCTGCTGGGCACCTCCAGCGATGACATCAGGCAGACCCAGCTCTGGACGGTCCTCATGAAGGACAGGCATCTCCAGTTCAGGTTCTAGTGTGGAACAGGAACCCTGTTCAAAGCCTCAGGGCTCTGTGGGCCCGAGGACAGGTCTGTGTCTACAGACAGTGGTGACTTGGTACCCTGTTTATTGTCCCTTCGGTGTCACTTTCTGATGTGTCACCCACCTGGGAGAATGATTTGTTGTTTCTTGTTGGTGGTGATTGGTGGGTTTCTTTTTCTTTATTACTTGGGACAGAACTATCTAACCTAGACAAGAGTTCTACCACCAAGTGACATCCCCAGGGCTTACTGTTAAAGTTAATTAAATTGATTAATTCTTTTGTTGTTATTGTTTTGTCTTTTGAGACAGTATCTCAGTATGTAGTTCTAGCTGGCCTGGAACTCTCTGTAGACCAGGCTGGTCTTCAACTCACAAGACCCACCTGCCTCTGCCTCCTTAATGCTTGGACTAAAGGTGTGAGGTTTTACACACTGGCTTAAGATTCATTGTGTGTGTGCATACGGGTGCACAGGCCATGAAGTGTGGAGGCCACAAGGTAATTGTGAGGGTTGGCTCTCCTTCTGCCATGCGGATACTGGAGATCAAATTCTGGCCATGAGGTGTGACAGTGTCTGCCTTTACCCACAGAGCCTTCTTTCCAGACAATTAAAAAAAAAAAAACCACCTTGTAGCTAGGCTGACCTTGAGCTCAAGTCTCTCTTGGCACCTTGGCCTCCAGAGTATTGGGATTAGGGCATGCATGCACCACTATCCCCCTGGTTCCATTCCCAGCACCGCAGGACGGAACCCAGGATCTCACATGCAAACCAAGTGCTCAGACCCCGAGCTGCTCTCCCAGCTCTTACGGTCAGTTGTTTTGCATTACGCATGACCAGCTCAACTGCCAAGTCCCAGGCCTGGGAGGGCCCTTCTCCTGTCAGACAGTCCCCATGAGCTTTACATGCAGCCGAGGCTGAGTCCTGACAGGCACTCTGTGATAAAGATGTTTCCCAAGGGGTCATCTTCCACTCCTCCACTCCTTCATCCCGTACCTATCTCACAGTCACAAGGACAGCATTGTGCACTCCTTCCCTACAAACCTGAGAGTGCAGCATGTGGGTGCAGAGATGATGCCCTGGGCTTGCTCCTTGTCCAGTGCGCTATGCACGCATTCTCATCATTAACCACCTACTTCCCCCACCAGAAGCAGCTTGGTCCTTGGTTGCTCTCAGAATTTATCCCCACAGGATGAAGTGCCAAGGAGTCCCTGAGGTATGAAAGCTTCTAGGCTTCAGAGTAAAGGAAGATGAAGCCCAGAGGCAAAAGGGTCACCCCTGCCCTCCAGGGACTGACCTTGAGCCTCCCAAGGCAGGAAAAGATCCAGATCTGAGGCCAGAGGAGATGCTGGAAGGGACAGCAGAGGATGTGTAGAGGGCAGAGGGAGAAGCCCACGTCCAGGGAGACAGAGATGCAAGAGAAACAACAGTTGAGAACGTCTACAGGGGCCAACTTGGCCCAGGAAGTGTTGTAGGGCCCTCCCAGGGAGCACCCCAGGGTGGCATGCTCCGGGAGCCCACAGTGGGACTGCTGGCTTCTTACATAGGCCCCATGGAAAGACAGAACTGCAGAGCCATGGCTGGCGGTGCCGGGTGTCTTAGTTGTGGCTCACCTTCTGAGGAGCTATCCTCTGGGAAATAATGGGCGGCCTCCAGGGCTGACTCCGCTTCCTCTGGGATCAGAGCTGTGTTCCGAGAGATGCAAGAGTTGAGGACAGGGGAAGATTTTGATTTCTAGTCAAAGAAGAAAAGGCCACCCTCCCCTGATCATGTCCCACCAGGCTGAACACATTTCACTGTAACACCTGACAATTCTAGTAGAGTTGGTAACTGTTCTGGGAATGTAGCACATGTGCTGGCTAGGAAAATAATCCATGCCCAGGGGCCTGGCGAACTCAGCTATCCTCCCACACACAGTGGATAACACAGCTCAGCAGATCCCTTTGGGACATTTTACATACCTATGGGAGAGTGCACACACACACACACACACACACACACACACACACACACACACACACACACATTTGATTCACTTTACTTTATAGCATGGCAACTGTGTTACATCACTATCCCAGCCTGTCCCATACACTACATTTGTTGGTAGTGACTGACTGCGACCTGATGAGGTTTCAGATCCCCAGGGCTGTGTGTCCATGAGACCTTACTGTTCCTGCTGTATGGCAGGGATGTGGTAGGGCTTGGGGAGCAGGGAAGGATTAACCAGGCAAGGCACAGACAGGTGGTAGGACCTGAGCAGCCTAGTACCTGGATGAAACAGGCTGAGTAGCTTAGGTGGGCACAGACCCAGTTCTCTGATGCAGCCCAGGCCTGGTGGCTCTCACCAGCGGCAAGCTAGCCTCACTTGAGAGCTGTGCACCAAGAGCCCCCTCAGCTCTGCCAGGAGAACCATCCCTGGGGAGCTCTGATTAATGAACTGGGCACTACGGCACACAGTGAGATACAAAGGGATGGCAGTGAGTGGTGATCACAGCCTTACAACCCTAAACTCACTCTGGGTCAATCCTGAAGGCAGATGCTGTGTGCGAATTGCTCAGGGGGAGGCCCTAGACAAGATAACTGGGAACCTAGGGTGTTTCCACCAGAGGAAGCAAGGTGCCCTGGCCATCCCTGTCATCTTTCTGGATCTGGTTCCTTCTAAGGGGAAGCTCCTTCTTAGGTGCTGTCCTGAACTCTGGCCACAGATGTAGGATGCCGGAGCCATGCGTGGGCCAGCTTCATTAAGCCTCTCTACTTGGCTCACACCAGCTGCCCATGGGAAACATCCCATCCTGACAATACCTCCATCACCGAGAGGAAGGAAGTGGGGCCCCTGAGGACGTGACAAGACCCGCAGGTGGGAGGGGGCCTAGGCAGTGTCCCAGGCTGTCTCGGGACAAACAGGAACTTTTGGGTAACAATCACTTTAAGAACAGAGAGTTTAGGACCCAGTGTCACACCGGCACCTTCATCATAGCCTCCTGCCCTGATGTGGATTCTAGATCATGTTGTCCTGCTTGATGGGCTGAGGAGCTCAACTGGAATCTTGCCTCACGCCCTTTCCCCATCCTGGGACTGTGCTCAGACCACCAGGGTGGTCCTCAGTTCCAGACCCTCACCCACACTGGGCCCTCCCTTCCACTTAACTCGCTCTCTTGGCCACAACCATCCAATGGTGTGTTGGTAGTTCAGTAGTACTTCTCCAGCTCTGGACAACAGTGACCAGAGATGCTCACAACCGAAAGTCTAAAGTCACTCACCTGGGGGCAGGTGCAGCTTGTAGAGCGCTTTGAGCTTCTCTGTGAGGTCTCCATGGTACATCCCACCTGTGGAGCAAGGCCAAGGAGGGGACATGCTTGGCAAGAAGGCTCCAGGGACACACTGTGGGCCATGTCCCCATACCCTTCCTGTGGGTTCTAATGGAGACTCCACACTCTGGGGAGGCTTGGCTGTCCCTAGCCAGGTCTCTAGGAGAGATCAAATGAGCCCTGGGTTGCCTGCCTCCCTAAGACTCTATGGAAAAGCTTAGCCTTCTTTGGGGCCAGAGCCCCGAACTGATGGAGAGGGACGGACTGTAGAAGAAACTGCTGAGGTCTGTCATAGGCAAGGGCTCAAAGCCGCCCTCTGCTGGCCTCAGGAGGGACAGCTGCACTGGCTGGTGCTTGAAAGATGGGTGAGACACTCACTCATCCCTGTCACAAACTCCTTGAAGTTGATCAGTGAGTCCTTGTTTTGGTCCAGGAGGCGGAACATGCGGCCTGCCAAGACAGGCGTGTGAGAGCCACAGGCCCAAGGCGTCAGGCTGGCAAAGAGCTCCCGAAACTGGCTGGCATCGATCCGGTACTGCTCCAGGTAGGGCAGGCTGGGGTCTCGGTGGATGGCTGCTGAGCGGTTACCACCCCAGTACTGGCTTGCCAGATGCTTGGCCTGCAGGGGACACCAGCTGGTGAGATGGCCTTTGGGGCCCTGGCTCCTAGGATTACCAGGGTGCCTTCTCTCATCTGTCCATATATTTAGGGTAGTGAGCTCTGGTCAGACACCTCAGCTCTCATAGGACCCTCATCCTCTGCACAGCAGAGAAGCCGAACAGGCCTCATGGACTTGACTGTTCTGACAGTGTGGCCAACCGAACCTGGGCAACCGAACCCAAGGTAGCTGGTCAAGACCACAGGAGCCGGCAATGTAGACTGACAGTCTCAGTACTCAAGAAATTGAGGCAGGAAGATCATTGGACCCCCAGAGTTTCGTGGGAAGCAAGCCCAGGCAGTGCAGAGAAAACCCAGCACAAAACAAACAAACAAAATACCCAGCTACTCACTTGCTCACTCAGTCAACCAATCAACCCCACACCACCGACCCCAAACCAAACACAGGGAGTATGAACTTTGTCTTTGACTCCCCCCAGCCCCCACTCCAGGTACCCTTCCTCCTCCTTTTGCTGCACCTGAGATCTGTGTGCGGGCTCACCTTTGGCACATGGGTTACAAGGCTGTGGGTCATCCACCACCACTGGTTTATTGCAGCCCAAACCACCCCTACAGCACCTAGGCTGAGTCATCCCAAAGCTTGATCTATGTCTTTTGCTAAAACTACTTAGAAAGAAAATTCTGTTTCCATCAGGGTCCCTGAGAGCTTGACGAGGAGCTGCTCAGGACAGCCCTACAGGAAAAGCAGCCCGGAGGTTAACAGGGATGGAGGAGTGTCACGGCCAGTTTTAGTACCTTGACTCAGCCACACCGGAAGCTACATAACTTTTCAGTTAAACGAGAAGGTGCGCTCCCTCCCACTTCTGTGTGACTTGAGGTGACTTTTGTTGTTTTTGTCTTTTTCCTGCTACTTAGGAGTGCTCTATTGGGGTTCAATCAGCAAACTGCTTGCCTTGCAAACATGAAAATCTAACTTTGGTCCCCAGAACTAACATGAAAAGGCTGGGTGTGTGGAGCTGGCCACAGAGCCCAGGGAATAAAGGTGCTTTTGGCCAAATGGAATGTCATGAGAACACACAGTAAAAGGAGAGAACCTACTCTCACAAGTTGTCCTCTGATCTCTATACATGCACCACGGCACATGATCACACATGTGCATGTGCACACTAAATAAGTACATGTAACCATGAGATAAAAAAAAAAAAAGGCTGCACCAAGCAGTGTGGCACAGACCTTTGATCCCAGCACTTGGGAGGCAGAGGCAGGCAGATCTCTGTGAGTTAGAGGCCAGCCTGTCTTCAGAGTGAGTTCCAGGACAGTCAAAGCTACACAAAGAAACCCTGTCTCCAAACGCAAAACAGCAACAACAACAGTAACAACAAGGGTGCGTGTGGTGGTGTGTGTGCCTTCAGAATCACAATGCTGTGAGGTAGAAGCAGGGGACGGGGGCTCACTGGCCAGCCAGCCTAGCTTCCTAGGTAAGCTCCTGGCCATTGAGACCCTATCCCGACAAGCAAGGTGGATGCTCCAGGAGTGACTCCTGAGGTGCTCATGTGCACAGGTCACTAACTGCCAAGAAAGATTAAATTCTGCCACACATGATTCATAGGAATTGCAACTGGGGACAAGGGATTTCCTGGCTAGGAGCTGCTGTTTGAGGACAGACTTAACAGACTAGGTGGGGACTCCACCCGCCCCTGCACTCACTGTCACCTTAAACACCATGTAAAGATCCTCCAGCTCTTCGATGGAGAAGCCAATGTCCCCTGGTATGGCCCGGACCTAGAAGCAAAGATGAAATGTTGGTAGCGGAGGGCTCCGAGTTTCTACCAAGTTGCTTCTTCCAGGAGACTTCTCCTGTAAACAGTGGCAAAGGGTAGCAAGGGTGTGGCTTGTCTTTTATTGTCATCAAGCACATGAGGGTGGGTCCACTCAGGAGAGGGTTACCTGTGTGCGTCCTTCACCACTAGCTGCCAGTCAGTGCCCACTCCCTGGAACTCTTCCTGGGGTGGGAGCTCAGAGGGCTCTTTCTCTCCTGAAGGACCCATTGAGGGACATGGGGTGATGGATGGCCTCTTAGCTCCAGCTACCTGGAAGGGGTCCTATAATTTGCCAGCCAGGACTTTCTACTTCAGTTAGCCAGAGTTGGTCATGTCTTTCCCTTGTGAGCAAAATGCCCTGTAACCCTGAAGGGAGGGTTGAGAATAGGGAGGCCAATGGCAGTGACCAAGAATGGGTTTAAACAGAGCATGGGATGGCAAAAGGTCCATCTCCTGAAAAGACAAAGACATGGGCCTCAGGCAGGGACATATGGTATGGGCTGGCTGGAGTGGCACTGTCTAGGACAGAAATGAAGCTTACAGCAAAACCAGGCCAGGAGGCCACTCAGGGAAGGGTGGGGCTGGAGAGAGTACTGGGAAAAGCCATCCACACAGGCTAGCCCTGCAGCCCCTGCTGTCAGAGGTTACAGTTGCGTTCACCAGTGACCATACCACGCTTCTCTTGGCTGTGTCTTCCAAGGACTGGATCACCTTCAGCCTCTGTTTAAACCGCATCTGTTCAATGTCGTCAGCCCTCAGGCTGCTGAACTTCTACAGGCCAAAGGAGAATCAGTAAGACCAAAGACAGAGGGCAAAGTCCCTGTGTTCATCCTGGCCAGGCTAACTCTAAAGGAAGCTGACCTCATAAGACACTTTCAGGAGGTCAAAGATGTCCACCTCTGCAGGAGGGTCATCTCCACTGGTCAGCAGAGCATGGAGGTGTGGGATAGGTGGAGAAATGCTCTGCTTGTTGACCACATTGTCCAGGTACCTGTAAAGATCAAGGGACAGCAGTATAGGCTCCACAAGTGCTGGGCCAGTGCTCAGGCTTGAGAGTCCGATAGGAAGGTAGTGGTGTGTCCACTGGGCCCTATTGGGCTGGGAGCTCCCATCAGGGTAGTAACAGAGAAAAGATCTTGCTGCCCAACCCCTGAGCACTAACTCTGAGGATGCCAGGCTGTCTTCTAGGGGCCTGTGGATTCCAGAGCCTACCTAGTTTAGGGACAATGTGCTTCTTCTCTGCTGGGTCACCAGGGTCTGGCCAAGAACCATGCAGTGAATGGTTTCTCTAGGGAACCTTGCTTTGGCTGGCTAGTTTGGGCCAACCAGGCCTTCCTATCTTCCTAGGCTCTCCAGGATGAGCCTAACACTCAAGGCAGAAGAAGCTTTCTGGTTCCACCCCGTCCAAGTGGACATCCCTGGTCAGATGCTTATCCCTAAGGAGACACTCAGTGTCTCTACTGCAGAACATATACATGAAACCCGGTCATAACCATGGTCACAACTGAGTGTCTTTAACATCAGGGGATCAAGAGTCATTTTAGCTAGGAGGGAGACCACAACCTCGCCAGTTCTGCAGGGTCCCACCAGCCCTGGGCTGGCTCAACAGGCAAGTGCAGTGTTCCAGGTTGGGCTATACGGAATTCAGGGTAAGTGTCAGGGTGAGGTAGGGAGTGAGCTGACAGCCAGGCTGGGGACTTGGGACGCTCCTTTGTGCAGAGGAAAACTATGAGGGGGGATTTATACATGCCTAGGGGAGGGGCAGGGTCAGCTCTGACCAGAGTGTCCTGTGGGGTATGGAAGAGACCAGAGTGGAGACCACCTGATCACCTAAAGCAGGCCCTGGGTTAGCAGGAAAGGTTTGCTGTGCATTGAGACAGCAGGGGTGCAGGGAGAACCTGGGTGGGATGAGTGTTCGAGAAGGCCAGGGTAAGTGTGAACTTGGTGACAGGTTCATCCAGCCATTCCACAAGCATGGGTGGGTCTGCTCTATCCGGGGGATGGGCACTGAGCAGTGCTGCTGAGCTTGGAGGAGATAACCAGGACAGCTTTGGGAAACAAGTGCTTCTCCACCTTGGGTAGAGGTCAGAGGCCTTGCTGTGCCGCTGTCTCCAGACATCAACATGGGTGTCGCCACTGGACGTCTGTCTGCTCTGGGTCAATTACCCATGACTACACAGCTGAGTGGCAGCCTGCAGTCCAGTGCACTCAGGCCCAATGGCCTTCTGTCTGTTCCCAGCTCTCATCACTGTAGCAGCATCTTAGATCCCACCAGGACAGTGTCTCCTGCTCCTGACTCATCTCTTGGCCTAGACTGTCCTTGGGGCATAGCGCAGGATGGTGACTGAGGGCTGGGGAGGGGAGGGGCTCTGCTGCCAGATTCCTGGAAGCAGAAGTAGCCCCCAGCATGGTCACCTGCCCAGCACGGTCATGGCCTCGCCCTCGTCACTGCAGTCCAGCAGCTGTTCCATGTTGGCGTCCAGCACAGCCAAGGCCACCTGCAGTATCACTTTGATGCCCTCGTAGAAAAAGCAGTCAACAATAACCACTGCGCTCTCAAAGGGCATGACGCTGAGGAAGAGGGTCAGGAACCAGGACAGCGAGATGCTGGAGATCACCCCCAGCTCCTGCATCTTCTCTGAGAGCCGGGGCAGGACGTCTCTTGTGAGCTCTTCAAAGATACCTTGGTCTACGAGGGCCCCTGAGGAGGGACAGGAGCCAAATATGAGCACTGCTCCAAGGGCCTGAGCAGACCCCCGGCAGAATCCCCGGGCCTGGGGAACAGGGACACTATGTGGTTCCTGTCCAACATCAACCCTGCCATCTCTACTTATAGCGAGGGTCAGATATAAGATATGTATATGCACATACAGAAAACAGAAAGAAACAAATTACTCTGTAATCGCTCTTTCCATAGTTTCCATACCACTGTGTGAAGAGGAATGCTTGCTCAATATACAGTGGTCCCTTGGCATCCGTGAGGATACACAGTTTCTCGGAACCTAGGCACGCACACTGCTGTACCCTGTAAGTTACTTTTGGATGACTCGTAATACCTACTATGGTGTAAAGCTATAAAGGGCTATACAGCTATTATGTGCTGTCTGGAGAAGAACTGGGGGACAAATCTGGGTGTGCTCAGTACAGATGGGGTTTCTCCTGTGCATTTCTATTCAGTGCTTGGCTGAATCCATGGACATAGAACCTGTGGCTACAGATGTCTGACTTTTGGGAAATGAAGACTTTACCCCCTAGAAACAACAGAAGTAAAAGCAGTGGCTTCCCTCCCCTCTCTCAGTGCTTTGAACATATATGAAGCTAAAGGACTCCATGAGTGGGAACCCTGGACACCAAACAGCAGAGGACAGCTGAGAGCTAAACAGATGTGCTGACACAGATCTGTGAGTCACTTCCTCTTAACGACATGGGCTGTAGTGGACAAGAGTGCCTGAGAGTAGATGCTAAACCACTGGGGCAGAGGGCAGCTCTAGTTCTGGCACTTGAAGTGTCTAAAGCAAAGAGACTTAGGAAACTTGGATGGAGATCTGGGCTCTAGGTGGACTTTTAAAACCGACTGAATGTGTGATGTCCTCTGACTCTCAGTCTGGTCGTCTTGGGAATCCTCACGAAGTCTAGATGGGAGCTGGACCCTGGAGGCAGAGGGCTGGGAGTCTGTGCTTGCTTTTCTCATTTTTGGCATGATCCTTTTTCAGCCTCTAGTCTGTAAGCTGGGAGCCTGCGTGATGGCTGTGAGGTCTCAATGGGAACTACTTAGGGGAAGGTCAGCCATGCCCATGTGGATCTCCTGAGCAGGTTGAGGCTCAGGCAAGGGATCCCTTCGGACACTCACCCACTACTCTGGTATTGTAGTAGTCGGGCAGCATGCGCTCACACAGGGCCACCAGTAGCCAGAAGGCTTCTTCCTCACTGCCATAGAGCAGGAGCACCGAGGTCACGATGTTCATTGCCTGCCAGGAAGAGACAGTACAGTGTGTCTCAGTGTGTCTGTCACTCTGCTGGCCACAGAGCAAAATGGTCTGCCCCTCCAGAAAGGTCCAGCATCCAGCAACAAGAAACAGCCCCTGACCAGCCCTGGGAAATCTGCCAATAAGCCAATTTGCAAGAAATCAATGAGACAGAGACAGACAGCCAGCTCTGTCAAAGTGGGTCAGAAGGCATTCAGAAAACAGCGACAAGACATCGGCCAACACTTCCACTCAGTGGGCTGGTCAAGCTGCTGTGTGGGTGTGTAGACAGGGCCCTGCAGTGGGGGAGGGTATACATAAAATTAGCTGATAACAAAAAGACACATAGGAGAGGGCAAGTTATTTTAAAAATTATTTCAGGCCAATCTGCTGGCCAAGTTTCTCAATCGACTTGTAGAGTCATGCAGAACACTACTGGCCTTAGAACAACTAAGTTTTAGAAAACCAGTTTCCTTGAAATCCAGATACAAGTTAAGGTCAACAGAAAACCATTTGACTTGGCTAGGAAAACTCCCCTAGATTCAAGAACAAAAGCCATCAGAAATGGAAATCAAAATCTTAGTGAGACAGTCTACCACACCCATGTATATAAAACCAGCAAGTGTTAAAGAGGAACTGGACCCTCGGGACCTACAGAAGACAAGGCACATGGGGCAGCTGCTGTGGGAATGAGGAAGTGCCTTAGAAGATACACAGAGATCGCTCACGATCCAGCAGTCTGACCTCTGGTCTGAAGGCAGACTGAACAGGCATTCTTACACTGAGGCTCACAGCAGCCTTAGTGCAACAGTCCAGTGGTGCAAGTAACCCAAGTGTCCATCAAGACATGGAGAAAGACACACCATATAGCTACAGCAGAATGCTATCCAGCTTTAAAAATTCTAAAGAAAATTCTGATTCATGCTGCAATTATGATGGCTCTTGGGGACAGTAGGTGAAAAAGACAGATGCAAAGGGATAAATAATGGTCTCAAAGAAACCAGGGACGAGTCTCAGTACCTGTGGCTTTTCTCAGCACGTCTCACCCCGCCCACACACTAAACCTCTCCGGCCCAGGGGCTGGGCTTTATTTCCTTCCCTCCCCACCTCAGCCATTTGGCTACATGGTATCTCTCCATCCTCAGCTCCTCTCTTGGCTCCCTCTCTCCCCTTCCTTTCTCAGTCTTCCCCAGCTCTCTCTCCTCTCATGGCCAGGTTTATTCTGCTGGCTCAGTACAGTCTGGGCCCTTCCAGATGCCTCTGGCTGTGCTCTCCCTCACGTCTACAGTAAATACCCTCTTCCACAGTATGGGAACAGGTCTGTCTCCATTTTCATTCAGACAATTACACTTACGTGAGATACTCAGAACAATCAAATGCAGAGACAGACGGGGAACGGTATGGGGAGGTGAGAAGGTGGGATGGAGGAGCTGGTGTCTGTTTGCTAGTGCAGTCTTCGTGGAGAGATGGCTGCCTGACATATGCACTTAAGCCACTGAGCCACGCACTTAAGAGCAATAAAATGGTAAATTTTATATTATGATGCTTTACTATATGTATACAGAAAAAGAAACCTCTGCCCAGTCTCAGGCAAGGAACACACAGGTGACAACTCACTATACAGCATGGGGCTGAGGGGAACAGTCACCATTATCTCAATCTGTTTTAAAGATTCTGTGTATGGGTGTCTGTGTGTGGGCATGCCCGCAGAGGCCAAAGGCATCAGTTATAGGCTGTCGGATGTGGGTGCTGGGAGTTGGGCTCCGGGTTCTCTAGAAGAGCAGCACACAATTCACCTCAAGCCATCTCTACAGCCCCTTGAAAACCAAGCTGGCAGGCAGGCAAGCAAGCAAGTCAAGGTTTCATGTAGTTCAGGTTAGCCTCAAAATTTTCTGAGTCGCTTTGGTGACCTGATCCTCCTGCCTGGCCTTCCCCAGGTACTGAGAGTACAGGCACCAGGTCCTGGTTTTTGAGACAAGGCCTAGAAACCTTGAACTAGCAGCAGTCCTTTTGCCTCAGCCTCCTAAGTGTGAGGATTATCGGCACAGCCATCACTCATGGCTAAGTTACATCTTTTTGGGGGGTCAGGTTCTTCCTCCAGGGTATGGACAGGATCATGTGTGTGTTAGGCCATCACAGCACCTGCCCCAGGAGGCTATGGCAGGAGATGGATTCCTTGGGGCCCTGCTACATTTCATTACCTGGCAGTAGCCAATAGTCGGGTTTCGGAAGGCGTAGGCGGTCAGCACCCGCCGGAGTGCAGCGATCCCCAGCTCGTTCTGGAAGGCAGGGTGCTCAGGCATGGAGCGATGGAGGTCCCGCTCGATCTCTTCGGTGGCCAAGCTGTACTTCCCCATGGACTTCTCTACTAGCTCAGCGTAGTAGCCAGGATGGGTCACCATCTCATTCCAGGCCCCTGAGGAGACACGGGTGGCAGCTGTCTTTCTCTTCTTCCTCCTGGGACTTGGGCAACAGTGATAAGGCTAACTGGAGACACAAATACCCCACGGAGGAGAGAGGACTTTGTGATCAGTTACAAGGTGTGAGGCCGAGTTTCCCTGGTGACTCCTCTGAGAAATTCAAAAGGCCTGTTGTCTCTTGAAATGCTCCAAGTGGCCAAAGGTATGAATGCTGGCAGAGCGTGTTCTTGCCTTTGACAGTGCTGCCACCCACTGACAACACCTGTGCTAGCATCTGCTGCTCCGGGCCCTGTATAGCTGTCATCCTTACTCCCTGAGAGAGCTCCTCCTCTGGCTGACTTCAGGAGGCTGGCTCAGGGACCAGAGGAACTCACCAGAGGCAAGTTTTCTTTTGGTATTAGGGATAGAACCCAAGGCCTCACACACGTTCAGGACATGCTCACTCTGCATCTGACACAGACAACTTTGAGGGAGGGCCAAGCCAAGGCTGAGGGTAACAGGAGCACACTCACCCGAGAAGAGGAGCCAAAGCTCCCCTCGGAGGCTCTCGGGGATGCCTTTCAGGACCAGCTCCCGAGTTTTGGCTGTTCGGTACATGCACACGCCACGCCCGTACTCAAAGAAGTGGATGTTCCAGGACTCTTCCTTCATCTTCTCCTTGGCCTGAGAGAGGGAACATGGAGCGCCAAGCTGAAGAGTCTTGGTGCTGGGGCCTTGGTGGCAGGCCTTCCACCTCTCTGGGCCAGGCTAGTAGCCTGCTGTGGAAATTACCCACGGAGTGAGGCTGCAAGCTCAGGGCTCGGAGCCGTAATTATGAAGGATGTGAGGACTTCGCCTGGCCCATGCTCCTTAGCAGCAGAGGGCCTTCCATTAGAGTCCCAGGGCCCCTGATGAAAAGCAACCCCAACACAGGCCGGGCTGAGTGTCTGTCCCCAAGCCTCGGCCGCGCCCACCTGACACTGCCCAGTGCAGATCAACAGAGCAGGCACAAAGCCATGAGGGATGGTGCTGGCCACAAAGGCCCAGCCCAGAGGTGGCTCCAGCCTTCTTCCTGAGGTCTCACCTCAGGCACAAGCTGAAGTGAGCGTGCTCAGGGCTTACCCCTTTGGCGCCGAGGTCCTCCATGGGTGAGTTCTTCTGGAAGACTTTGAGCAGGCCCTGGGAAGTAGTAGGAATCTCCTGTGTACTGAAACTCAGAGGGCTGCTTAGGGGAGAGGTTGGGCTGGTGGGTGGCTCTGATGCCTCCTGAGGAGTTGGGAGAGACTAGAAAATAGAACGAGAGGGGAAAGTGCCTAACGGAGCTGCCCAAGGGTCAGTGGGGCCAAGTACGAGGCTGCAGATGGGGCCCAGTCTGCATTTCCTCTCTGGCTGGCTGAAACCAAAGCCACCTATGTTAGCCAGTTAGTGCCTTTCGGAAGCAACTCTCCTCCTGGTGCTGCCCAGATCTTCTCAAATTCATGTCCTGGTGCAGTAAGCATGCAGGAGGTGCGGGCCACACCTTTTGTGTGTGCCAGTGCCAGAGCACTTGTGTGCAGGTCAGAGGACAACCTGTGGGAGTCGGTCCTCTCCTTCCACCATGTGGACTCCAAGGATTGAGCTCAGGTCACCAGGATTATTAGCAGTAGGCACGCTACCTGCTGAGCCATCCCACCAGCCCTGAGAGCCCTTTTAGAAACAGAAAATATACCCTTAAATTCTTACAAGGGATCCTGCTTTTGTTTGTTTTTTTTTTCAGTAAATAACCCTAGAATATAACAAAGCCCACGAGCATATGAGTTCTTTGGGTTTTAGCCTTTTAAACTATTTTTAAATTTAGTTTTTATTTAATGTACATACATGTATCTGTGGGTACCTGGAGCTGGAGTTACAAATGGTTGTGAGCTGCCCGATGTGTGCTGGGAACCACACTCAGATCCTCCAGAAGAGCTCTTAACTCCAGAATGTCTCTCCAGCCCTCTTCAGTTTTGCTTTTTGAGACAGGGTCTCCCCGGGTAGCCACATCTGTTCTGGAACTTGCTTCTATTTCAAGCTAGCCTTGAACATTAGGGATCCTCTTGCGTCTGCCTTCCTAGCTCTGGGATCACTAACCCACTGCCACATGTGTTTTGTCTAACCTGCTCATTATTCTAGTCTCCGTCCCTGGATGACAGCTGTGTCCAAAAGAAATGACATGTTGGATAAAGCAATGGCCAGGGTTCAGGAAAGGCAGTGCTTCATCATGACTCTAGGCCTGTTATTGAGGCACTGGGCCTGGTGAGGGTGGGCAGTGTCACTTATCTCATCCCTTCCTTCCTTTTTAGTGATGCCAGAAATGGAAGCCAGAGCTGTGTACACACTAGATCCCTAGCCTTTGGTTTTCCAGACAGGGTCTTACCAGTTCTCTGAGCTGGCCTTGAACCTGTAACCCTCCTATCTCAGACTGTCAAGTGTTAGGATCGAAGAGACATGTCACTATAGTGGACTTAGTAATTCTTTATAGTAGCACCCCTGGTCTGTATACCAGGTGCCATGAGTCACCCTCCAGCATGCACCACAGGGTCCCCCTCAGGGGTAGCAGATGGCTTTGGCCCCATTGTTCCTAAGCGGGCCTCCTCACCTCTGGGGCTGGGTCTGGAACACTGGCCTTTGTTCCCCCAGCGATGCTGCCTGTCTGTTTGGACGGTGTTTTCTGGAGGAAGTCAGAGATCCTCTGAACCAGGAAGTCACGGTCTTTCAGGTTGGCAAACAAGAAGGTCATTTTACTCTTAGTGCTGATAGACAGAGGGCTGGGCAGGACACTGGAGCTGTCAGCTTTCTCAACAATGGTCACCTGAGGGGACAAAAGAACGCCGTGGGATATTTGTGATCTTAGGGTGTAGACAGAGCTGGGGTGGGCTCTCATGGGCACAGGGCAGTGAAGCACTGAGTGGCCCAGCTGGTGTCAGGGAGGGGTGAGTGAGTGCAATGGCCCTGAGTGGACTCTGGGAAGATGATGTAAAATGTACACCCAGCTGCTCCTGTTGGCTTTTCAAAAGATGGCCTGTTAGCTGTGACCTCCAAACCATGTGAGTAGTCAGTCCCTCAGCTGCAAGGCTCCCAAGGCTCCTGCTCCCAGGGAACTGTTTCGGGCAGCTCCCCCCAAAGCGTGGCTCTGACTGCAACGTGCAGGAAGAGTGACACGGGCTTCAGCCGGTGCAGCCCAGCTCCAGTGGGGGACAAAAGAAGGCACACAGGCTAGGCCTGGTCATGAGGGGTGAGAGCTGGCAACAAGGAAGGCCAGGAAGTCACTGGCTACTCGTTACTGAAGGAGTCTCTGGGGGGGGGCAGTGACCGAGCTGTGACCTGGCCTTACCAGGTGAAGAGCTGGGCGAGGGACAGGACAGAGGGCACAGACAACCCTCTGAGGTGTGCATGCAGCTGGCTGGAAGAGTTTGCAGGACTGAAGCAGACTGAGCAGGGCAGGATGCATCTTGATCTAAGTGGGGTGCCTGTATTTATGTGTGATGAATAAATATATGGGTGTGTACACCTGCATGCATAGGTGTTTGCACATCTGTGGGACATATGTGATATTTATATATGTGAAGGTATGTGTAGTGTATATGTGAGTGTGTAGTGGATACTTGTGTATGTGTAGGAACAGGTCTGTGTGTGGTGTATGTGATGTTTGTGTGCATGCGTATGTGTGAGTGGTTGTATGTGTGACACTGTGCACGGTCTGTGTGTGGAAGCCTCAGGTGGTCAGATGGTGTACTGATGGTCTCAATAGAGCTCAAGAGTCAGTTGGGGGCTTCCTGTGCACAGGGAGAAGATGCTGGATGATCCGAGGTACCACACTCTGCCTGCCACCTTCATTCAGTTCTGCTGGCTGCACTGGGAGCATACGTCCCTAAGGGGTTCGATGTGGTTAGGACTTTCCTGAGGAGGCTTGGAGACAGTGGTGTCCTCTCTGGTGGCTGTGGAGAGGAAGGGACAGACTCTGGAGGGAATCCTGTCAGGACATCTCTGGTTAGGATGCAATAACCAGGAGAGTCAAGATCAAGGATGACTCCAGGTCTACCTGGGCAATGGATGCTGGACTGTCACTTAGGAAAGGGAAGGTATGAAGGATGTGTCTGGGAGTGAGACCCAAGAGACCAGTTCATGGAGCCATCCTGAGTGAGAAGGCCTGGAGCCGCCTGGCTGTGGTGTGGGGGATGGGCCAGCTTCCATCCTGAGCAGCTGTCATGCAGCCTCCTGGAGGTTATTCTGCCTCAGAGTTCTGCCGCAAGAGCGGCTAGAGCCGAGATGCTCACCTCCCTCAGGGGTATGATGAGGCGGCACGCATCTTCCTCTTTGCTGGCAAAGCAGATGTAGTTATAGGAGATGAACATCTGGCCGGGGATGTGTAGCTTGTTAAATGGTGTCCACAGGGTGCAACCTGTGTGTCCATCCAGCCGTTCATCTTTTGGGAGCCGGAACGTGGCCCTGTAGCACTCGTTCTTAGCTCGGGCATCCAGGTCTCTGAGGAAACGAAATGGAAATTCAAGGTAGGGTAAGAATTTTCTGTTTCCACACTGGATTCCAGATCCTTGGGGTCTTCTAGTAAGCAACTCATGCCTGGGAACTCAAGAAAAGAGATGGATTTTTTACACCAAACATTAGAGACAGAACGTAATGTTCCCTTGAGGCTGGATGCTTTGAAAGGACACCTAGAGGCTCTGCCACTTGGTACTGAAGGACAGGCAGTCCTCAGATTTGCTTGTGTCCTGCCTGGAGCAGGAGCAGCATGACACGGGGCCTGAGGTCCTTCCCCATACAGGGAAGAGCCACCCCACCTTGAAACCCAGACAAAATGCCCTGGCAGGGAGCAGTGGGACTAAATCAAACCGTGAAGCTCACACGGTTCCTGCTGTAGAGGAGTGCAGTCTGCTGGCTGGGTGGCAGCCTGATCGTGCCTGTTCTGGGTCTATGACCACACAGACATAGCTTCCTAGCTCCCAAGAGCTTCTCATGTGCCTTGAGTGGCTGGCACCAGGGCCTGAGCATGGACCCAGACTTACAGCTTTGGACACTGCCTGCCATGTCCCAGTATTGCTTCCTATCTTTCTGCCCGGTCATGCTGTCAGTCCCATCAAGAGAGTAACATCCTTGTACAACAACATCCTGATTTAGAAGGCGCACCGTGGGCCTGCACCCTGGTGAATGGGTGCAGCCATGAAATAATCGGACTCCAAACATACCCATGCTGAGTCCAGCAGTGCTCACCCTGGCTCTGGAGCCCAGGAAACATCTGCAATCTCAAGTGAATGCATGTCCTGAAAGCTGAGGCCCAAACAGAGGTGAACTGCTGCGCTGACCACCTTGATGCATTCTCCAGCCACAACTGCAGACAAGATGGCCATGACCTCAGCTCTGTCTCTTTTGCTAGCTTTGGGCCTGAGGGCTCAGACCCATGACACTAAAGCCAGCAACTCTAGGACTCATTTGCCTAAGTCATGCAGCCTCCTGGGACCTCAGCATACTCTGCCTCAGTTATTCTAGCTCTTTTCTCCACTGCTTCTTAGTGAGGGACTGCTCTGTCACCCAGCATCCCAAGTAGTAGGCCTGTGAGGGCATGTGCTGGATGCCTGCCTGGGTTTGTGGACCTGGCCCAAGGACCATCCTCACTGCTGTGGGATCTCCCGCCCTCGGGAGGGTGGCATACCGCTTTAGAGCTGAGATGTTCTTATGTGGCCGGATAGGCCTGGGCAGGGCCTTGTCCTCCAGGAAGCCCTCGCTGTCCAGCAGTTGTCGCATGGCCAGGTTGGCCAGCTGTTCCATGAGCTTGAAGGTCTCACCAATGTTTAGGAACATGGAGAAGAATAGCTCCTGGTCCCGCGTGTCCACACGGATGCTCTCGGGGAAGAGTAAAGTGGCATTCTTCTCCAAGCGTGTAACGTCCACCCACTGTACCACCAGGCTCACTGATAACACAGGGACAGACACACCATCCATTAGGAGTTGGCAAGGTGAGAACTGCCATTCACCCTCAAAACCTCCCTCGGATTGTTCCCTAAGGACACTGTTTACTTCCGCCCCTCCATGTCTGAGCCTAGTCACATTATGACATGATCCATGAGGAGGCACAGTGCATTGGGCTCACTGCTGCTCTGTGCCCAACTTTACTCGTGAATGCCTTACCTGAGTGGATAAAAACTGAAAGGAGCAGACAGGCGGAGAACTAGCTAAGACCCTGGGAGCCCCACTGGGGTATGGACCAAGTCAATACAGTAGATCTGGCACACAACAGGATACCAACCTCCTCAGAGTCGGTAACTGGCCATTGCGGTCTGACAGGTAAACAGTAAGGGGAGGAGGAGGAGGGCCCGGAGGGAAGTGGGCTCAGGAACGAGTGTTGATACCTGCCAACTGGGTCAGCTATAGGAAGTTCCTTTTGGGGTGACAGTGACAGCAGCAGAGGGAGCTGCCGGTTATGCTGGGAGTGAGGCTTGCCTCCTGAGGTCATGAGTAGGTGACAGCGGTAGGTACTGCAGGAAGATGTGTCACTGTGCACAACACTGGAGGCTCCAGCTACTATGAAAGCTACAATATGGGTGTTGCCTGGGTACTCCCACCATAGGGAGTTAAGGTGGCATCTGTGTTTGAGGAGACAAAATATCTAGGTGCAGAGGCGTGGGATATGCACTAGGAATGTGGGTGCAGAGAGGTCAGGGAGGCGAGGGCATTGGGGAGCTGAGCATGATGTAAGGGGTGCCTTCTGGCCCACCTCACCTTCCTTCCCCAGCAAGAAGGAGTAGAAACACAGGTGGTTGACGGTCAGGTAGAGCCAGCCCTGCCGAGGCACTCGGCCCTTCCAGAAGCTACAGGAGTAGTAGTTGACCAGCTTCTCTCCCTCTGGCATGCCGAACTGCTTCCGCATCTTTAGCTCTGCCTCCTTGAATTTCCCTGGGTCCTCGTCCCCCTGGGGCTGCAGGTTCTTGTTCTCTTCTGCGATGATGCCCTAGAGAGGACAGCAGGGTTTGGGCCACTGAGCATATCGGAGCAGTCCCAGAAAGGAGCAGAGAAGCCAGGAACCCAGAATCTAGGACTTCTTTAATTAAAAAAAAAAATAATGAGGGAGGAGCTAGGAGTCTCCTATACCCTGGGCTGACTTTAGATTCTATGTAGCCAAACCTGACTTTTGTCTGACTGCCCCAGTGCTGAGGTTACAGGCACTTGCTGCCACATCTGTGGTTTAGATGGTGCTAAGCTCAAACCCAGAGCCTCAGGCACATCCAGCATGTACTCTAACAGCTGAGCTACACCCTGACCCTCAATTAAGTTTCAAAATCAGCTGCATCTGCCGCCCTCTGTCCCCCACCAGCCCAGTGCTGTTGATAGTTTTCCAGTGCCCTTACCTGTCAGCATCGCAGGTGAATTTTGCATTTGTGCACGCATGCACATATAAGAGCAACTTTGTGAGAAGCTGGTTCTTCCCCCTATGTGGGTTCTCAGAACAGAACTCTGTGGGACTCACACAGCAAGTGCCTTTCCCAGATGCTTCTTCTCACAGGACCTAAGCCTCCTTTTCTTTTCCAGTCTCAAGTAAAGTACATCAGAGGGCAGGCCAGACAATGCCTCCCAAGAGCCTCCCAAGGCTGTCTCTGCCCTTCCCTCTTCCCAGCGGGCTCTGCTTTGGTCTCCACGGGCTCCATGGCTCCTTGCCTTGGGGCCCGCCTGCTTCTGGATCCACTACTCTCTCTACCGTTCCAACTCTTGTTTTCTAAGAAATTAGCTTTGGCCTAAAAAAATCTCTACTTTTTGTCTAATTTCCTGGTTTTTCTGGAGTTTCTAATTTACTAAATGGGACACCCATTAATATCACCTTTCCTTCTTTCCTAACACTTAAAAGTCCTGTCTGTGAACCGCTGCTGTCTTGCACCAGTTCCAAGGTGTAGCATTTCAACCATCATTCAGTAGGTTTTTCCTGTTGTATGTGCACAGCTGTGAGCGTGTACTGGTCTGCACATGTGTGGAGGCAGGAGGCTACGGCCAGGTGTCTTTCCTGATTGCTTTCCACTTTACATATCAAGACTGGGTCCGTGACTTGGGCCCAGAACCAGTGACTGGCTAGTCTCCCAGGCTGCTCCACTTTCTAGTGTTGCAGTGGAGCGGGCTGCTGCAGACTGCCGCAAGCCGCTCGGCATTTACATGGGTACTGGGGATCTGAACTTCCGTCCTAGTGCTTGTGAGGTGAGTGTTTTATCTGCTCAGCCAACTCCCAGCCCTTAGTCAGTTTTATGCGTCCTAATTTCCATGGGCTATCTTGTGATCCCGAGAGGTTTAGGCCTCATCCTCATCACAGCATTACTGTAAGAGGTGGGACCAATTCGGAGGTCTTTCTGTCACTGGGGACATTTAAGAGGACACTAGGCAACTGGGCATGGTGGCACTCAGGAGGCAAGGCAGGCTATGAGTTTGAAGCTAGTATGGTCTACACAGTGAGTTCCAGGCTAGTCAGGATTACATCATGAGATCCTGTGTTTTAAATAAAAATGAGAACAGACACCCCAATTCCTTCACTTCTCTTCCATGTCTTGGCTGTGAGTTTGCTCTGTCACAGACTTGGACCATGATGTGCCAACATAGGTTAACAGGGAGAAACCCACCAGGACCGTGAATCCGAAACCCCCTTTTTGCTTTATAAGCTGATTATCCAAGATACCTGTTAAGTGACAGAAAGTGAACTAGTGTCCACTGACCACCGAGCCATCCTGAGCTTCAGTGTTCTGCTGGAGTGTTTGTTAGGGCTAGCATTTAGCATTTAGGAGATCCGTGATAAGGCTGCTCTTACTACTACTACCCAACAGGAGAGTACCAGCTGGGCTTGCCCTGTTTCCCTGGAGCTAGAAGACAGCGCAGGTCCTGCCTTGAGCTCCAGTGTGTGCAAAGAAGAGCTAAGGAACTCAGTCCGGTCCGCCAGTCTACGGTGTCCAACATAGTGAATTCTCATGGCTTGCTGAGAGAAACTGCATGGTAAAACTCTGCACAGCATAGGCTCTCCCGGGAATCTCAATGTAGCCCAGGCTGTCTGGAGCTCACAAGCCTCTGCTTACCTCCTGAGTGTGGGGATCACAGGTGTGTGCTATTATGCTTGGCTTCATAATCATTATTTGGCTATAAAATATTCCATTAAGTTTACTACACATGACTTAATAACTCCCCAAAGATAACGCACATATCAAAATAAGGACTTAGAAAGTACTGGAGAACTCGAGTAAGATTATTGTTCTCAGGGGTTGGGGATTTAGCTCAGTGGTAGAGCGCTTGCCTAGCAAGCGCAAGGCCCGGGGTTCGGTCCCCAGCTCCGAAAAAGATTATTGTTCTCTTACTACAGAGGAAGGAAAAGTGTTTCCCTCTTATGGGGCTGGGAGGCACTGCTTGTGGTGTTTGGGGTAATCAAGGCTCTAGGGAGCACAGTAGTAACACATGTCAGTCACTCTGCATCTATTAATACACCACAGGGCATACCCCCGAGAATCGCTGCATAAAAAGGTATAAACCTTTTAACTTGTAAGATCTTTTGTTACTTGGTCTGAGTATAGAGGTGCATGTCTTGATGCCAGCACTTAGGTCAAGAGTTCAAGGCTAGCCTTGACTACATAGTAAGTTCTGGGTGAACATGAACTACCTAAGCTTGCATCTCAAAAAACCCCAGGAAGTTGGGCATGGTGGTACATACCTTTAATCCTAGTACTTGAGGGGGGCAGGCAGAGCTCTGTGAATTCAAGGTCAGCCTGATCTACACAGTCTAAATAGGGACTTTCACACCAGGGTTATATAGAGAGACCTTGTTTCAAACAAACAAACAAACAAACAAACAAGTAAAATTACACCAAGAAAAAGATTTCCAGTGTCTTTTCCCATTGGTCAAGGCCCTGGCAAACACAAATACATACGTGCCTATGTATAGAGCACTTCAGAAGGAATACACACCCCAGGCTAACCTTCAGACTCCAGAGGCCAGCAAAGGCAGGGGCTCTGCAGGTGTGTGGGTCAGCTTTGTTAGCCTGAAAAATCAGTGTAAAAGGAAGAACCTGCCTTCCTTTATTTGGTCAGATGGATCCAAAGTTTTCACTCCACAGCTGCAGCCTCTCGTTGCTTTGAGTCTGTGATGGCATGGCACATCATGGTGGAAAGTGTATGGCCATAGAGGCCTTCCCACCTTGCGGTGGCCAAAATGCAAAGAATGTAGAAGGGACCAGGGTCCCAACGTCCCCATTCAAGGACACATCTCCATCCACCTAATTGTCTTACATAAGTTCCCACCCGCTAACGGGCCCAGCATCTTCCAATGGCTGAGAACCAACCATGGGCCTTTGGGGGATATTCAAGATCCCAACTAGAACAAGGGACAATCACAGTCACAGTCCTTTCAACCATCAGAAAATGAGAAAAGACTTCAGTGTTCACCCTGTGAAATGGGTACAAAGCCTACTCCAGGCTGTTTAAAGATGAGGTAGGACAGCTTAATTCTTGGAGTCTGCAGGGCAGTGGCTCCAGGACCCCAGAGATACACGAATCTACAGAGGTTCAAGTCTCTTCTATAAAGAGTTTGCTGATAGCCTGAGCCCACCCCTCCTGAGTCCTTCAGCTCTTCTCACAACATGCATCACAGCAGGAATGCTCTGCTCTCTGACAGTGTTCAGTAAAGATACCATCCGTCCCCCAAATCTTACTGACACACGGTTGGTTGACTATGGAATTCATTGTCTCCCACAGATACACACCACCAACTGTGTGGCTGCTAGCACTCCACAAAGGGAACAGGGTTGGTTGGTAGTAGGACATGGGCCTTACGTGTATCTTGCCCTTGACGAAGGTAGTGATGTCCTCCTCGTTGTCGAAGATGGACAGCGTCTGAAGTAAGTTGTTTTCCAGCCACTCCCAGTGTTTGGTGATCTCTTTGCGGGAAGAACCTAGTTCAGTGAGGGTGGATGAGATCGGGAGAACTCAGACTCACAGCAGAGAGGTCCCCAGTGCTCTGTTCACGTGACCACTGCCTTCCAAGGCACAGATGAACCTTTCCTGCTTACACTCTCTATCACAACAGAATCCTCCCTCTCTCCCTCCCTCCTCTACCAAGGGCAACTTCTGGCTCTGGATTCCCGTTCTTCTGGAGACAATCTATATGGCCCTATGCTGGTGGGCTCATCAAGTTTCTTTGTCCAGTTGACAGATTCCCTGCAGGGCAACCAAACAGCTACTATCTCCTGCTAGCCTTCCCTATCCCCCAGCATCTGTCTGAGCATTGCAAGCAGGGTAGAAAAGGCAGTATAGTGCTGTTCCAACAGGCCAGGGGATTGTCTGCTTCCGTCAAGAGTCTAGAAGTGCAGCCCTGGGAGGTAAAGCAAAAACCCTACACTGGAAAACCTTTCAGAATGGATGCCCAAAAGGACAGGAGGAGAGAGCAAGTTGTATTCTCCTCAGTTGGGCCAGGGTGGGGCAGTTCATGGGTCCTGGCAGGAAAAGCAGCCACGTGTCACAGCCCGGCCCACACACTATTAACTATGAACCAGGTCAGAACACAGGGTGTTTGGGAAAATGCTTCGCTAGGGAGCCACACCTCCAGCCCCGAGGGCGACACCTTTCTCTGATTGGCAACACTCTTGTACCAGCTGTGCTCGTGATCCTGACCCCTTCCTGGCTAGGCCCGGTGGTCCCCACCACCTGCTCCCACCCATGGCTCTGCTCATGGCTGTGCTGCAGCCTGGTGTGCCTTCATTAGGGATGGTTTGTTTGCAAGCAGCTCACCAGACAAGCAACTTCATAGCATGGAGCCTCTCTGATGACAGGCCTGGGGGAGGACAGCCACGGGAAGACATGCGCCGGAAGTACTAGGTAAGTCAGTGAGCCTCACAGTCTCACTGTCGCCCTGTAAGCCCCTTCGGCCACCCATTTCCCCCCACCCCCGGCTTTTCTTTGTGCTTTTCTCTAATGGTCTCCTTCTCCTGGTACACAGAGGTGTGGTTAGTAGGAAGGGACTCCCTTCTGGCCAGAAACCACAATCACACTTCAGAAGTTGAACTGACATATGATGCAACTCTCAGTATTATTTCATCTTTCAAAAACTTAGATTTATGTGTACAAATGTTTTACTTTGCATGTCTGTGCACCACTTGTGTGCCCTCACAAGTCAGAAGAGGGGGTTAGATCATCTGGGACTGGTTATGGATCACCACAGGTTCAGGGAACCAGACCTGGGTCTTCTACAAGTTGGCAAGTGCTCTAACCACTAAACTACTCTCCAGTCCCCAGGGCCATTCTCTTTTATAAGCATATTCCCAGCAGCCATAGATAAAATTGTCATTCTGTCTGTCTGTACCTGTTTGTATTTCGATTATAAATGTTTATGTGTCCACCTCTTAGTTAAAAGTAAGTCATTCAGGGCTGGAGAGATGGCTCAGTGGTTAAGAGCACTAGACTGCTCTTCCAGAGAGGTCCTGAGTTCAATTCCCAGCAACCACATGGCTCACAACCATCTGTGATGAGATCTGACTTCCTCTTCCGGTGTGTCTGAAAACAGCTACAGTGTATTCGCATACATAAAATAAATAAACCTTAAAAAAAAGTCATTCATTTAATATTGAGGACACAAACTATATCATCTCTGTCAGGTACTGGGGATAAAAAGAAATGTAGTAGCTAATTAAATTACTGAGTGTAATTTCTGTAAATTCAGAATTGTCTACAGAGCTCCCTTCATCCAGGACACGTCAAGTACCACAGGATGACACCAGGGTACAGAGAAGTTCAGGCAGTTATCCAAAGCCGCCTAGCAAGGAAGTGACAAGTGAGAATGCTAGCCCAGCTGCCTGGAGTAGCCTGCTCTCATCCTCAGGAGTTCCTGTCCGTCTCATGGGGCAGCCAAGTCACTCCCAGGGGAGGAAGAAAGTGGGAGGTGGATGTGTGTGTCTGAGGAATCTGGGGAGGTGACATCTGATGAGCATTAACAGAGCAGAAGGGACACTGCACAGAAAGCAGCAGAGGCTGGTGGGAAGTCACAAACACCAGGACACAGCTATGGAGGAGTCTAGGGTGGAGGTGGGCAGATCTTGGATATCCGGAATGCCAAGGTGAGAGACTGGGATTTACCCCAGAGCATTCCTGTAAGACATTTGCTGTTGGCAAGCTGCTTCTGAGTCTGAGCCCCAACTATTGGGGAGGTAGGCACAGACAAGGCTAGGGCAGGGATGGCATCCGGTGCAGGAGGAAAGGAAATAGGGAAGTAAAGGAACCATGGCCAGTGAATGGGCTACCATGTGTCATCCTCCCCCACTCTCCCCTACCATGGGGTTACCACCCGTCACCCCTCTCTCTCTCTCCTCTCTCCTCTCTCTGTCTCTCTCTCCTCTATCCTGGGGCTACCACCCATCAAACACACACACACACACACACACACACACACACACACACACACACACACACACTCTGAAACAATTATTTTTTAAAGTCACTTGCCTCCGTGGGACCAAGGTTCATAAAGTTCCCAAACCTTTCAGAGAACCCTTATCTCCTGAAGTAATTCTTGTAGCTCCCCAGTAACCTCTGTGGGTCTGAAAACCAGGAGATCTGGGGTCCTGCTGGGCTTCTCAACTTGGCCTTGGCATACTGACCTGTTTACTTGTCTACAGAGACAAAGGTCATTACTGTTAAGGGTGCCAAGGAGGAAGAATATAGCACCTAGGGCACAGTGTCCATTTCTAGGTTACCACCTGCCTATGCTTTCAATCCCTTGACCGTCTAGCCTCCACCCTGAAGCCAGGTCCAACTGCAAGGCCTACATACTTCTGTACTGAGCCTCCCAGTGTCTCACACATGCTAGGCAAGCATTGTACCACATAGCTACACCTCTAGTCATTTATATGATGTTATTTATTGGTTTTTTGAGGGTTTCTATGTAGTCCTGGCTGTCCTGAAACTCTGTAGACCAGGCTGGCCTTGAACTCAGAGACCTGCCTGCATCTCCATCCCAAGATAAAAGGTGACACCACCGGGGTTGGGAATTTAGCTCAGTGGTAGAGTGCTTGCCTAGCAAGCGCAAGGCCCTGCGTTCGGTCCCCAGCTCCGGGAAAAAAAAAAAAAAAAAAAAAAAAGGTGTCACCACCACTGCCTGTTTTTTGTTTTTTGTTTTTTTTTCGGAGCTAAGGACCGAACCCAGGGCCTTGTGCTTGCTAGGCAAGCGCTCTACCACTGAGCTAAATCCCCAACCCACCACTGCCTGTTTTTTTTCCTTCTCTTTTATCTTTTTTTTAAAAATAAGGTCTCATGTTGCCCAGGCTGGCCTTGAACTTGCCACAGGACCAAGGATGACAGACTTCTGATCCCTTCTTCCTGAACCTCTCAAGTGCTGGGATTATAGGTATGCACCAGCATGCCCAGTTTATGTGCTGCTAGGGAGCGAATGCAGGGATCTGTGATGCTAGACAACCACTCCACCAAGCCTCGCCCTTAGCTCCTACTTATTTATTTTGAGACAGAGGCTAAGTCTCCCCAGCTGGTCTCAAATTCATGATCCTCATACCTCAGCCTGAGATTATAGGCAAACACAACCATGGCTGGCTGAGTTATCAAACTCTAGAGACCTGTCATCTTACCTTGGGTCACCGACTCAGTGTAATGCTAGACAGGTCACTTGATTGCTCTGGGCCATGGCTTTACTCATCTTCAAAACAGAGGGGGCTGAAATACCTGTGTGGAGGTTCAGGTGAGCAGCTGATACAGGAAGTGCTGTCTGGACACTGAGTCACTTCAGCCTGACTGACACACATTGACCGTCCTCCTGCTCTGGCGTAGATGGGCTCACCTCATCTAAAAACAGCAGCTACAGTAGACTCCTGTCGCTCATGGCAGACATATGCTACAAGGTCCCTCAAACACTGACTTAGAGACTACTCAACCCTTATCCCAGGACCAGTACAAGCAAGGTGAAGGTCTCAATGTTCTAGCCACTCATCCGTGTATGACTTTCTCTCATGAGCTTTTCTATTTAATGATGCTTTGCACGGAATGGGATGGACAGCACTGAGGTTCATTTCAGAGTGAGCTTCTCTGAGGCCTTCTTTCTGTGAGGCACACCCTGTCTTACACATGCTTCTTCAAGGCCCTCTTTCTGTGGGGTGCACTCTGTCTTACACATCCTTCTTCAAGGCCCTCTTTCTGTGGGGTGCACCCTGTCTTACACATGCTTCTCGGAGGTCCTTTTTCTGTGAGGCACACCCTGTCTCACAATGCTTCTTCAAGGCCCCTTTTCTAGAGTACCACAAGCTTCTCTGATGTCCTCTTTCTATGAGGGGCACCCCAGTCTTCCTATACCCAGGGGGGAAGGCAGCTCTCGAGCACTCTCCATGGAGCCCATCCTCATCAGTGAAATCACCAGAGCAGAAAGATGGGAAAATATGTCACCCCATTGATTAAAAAGGACCTTGTTTCTAGTAGAGAGCCAAAATAAGAAAGCCAAGAGCTGCCTTGACCCACTTCCACTGGAGACCCAGGCCGGCACATGAACCAGATTTCTTACCATGTGTGTAAGAGTATTCAATGCTGGGCGTAAATGAGGGGTCTACAGGTAAATATGAGCAAGAAATTGAATGGACCTCTGAGGTCCAACTGCACCTCCCTTGAGACAAGGGGGATTTCAAGAACACAGGTTCTGGTGAAGTCCAGGCCTAAGTCTCCAGGAGCTGCTCCACTTCCCTTGAGGGACATCATGGGGTTCTTGGTAGACATCACCCCATTCAGAATGCATTTCCTGTCCCTTCCCTCCTAGTGTGACTTCATGATTCAGGGCACTTACCACATGCCACCGTCCAGTAGACCTGTGAGTCCTGGGTCTGGTGCAGGATGCGGTAGGGGGCCACACGGGCACTGGAGTCCAGCACCACATCCAGGGTGCCCACAAGAAGACCTATGGGTGGGCAGAGAGAGGTGGAAGGTGAGAGCCCTGGGGGCCAAGCCTAGCCTGAGTCAGCTCACACAGTACATCAGGAAGGCCAGGTAAGGTTAAACAGCCAGACTTTTCACTACTCTCAGGCTTCCTGCCAGGGTCTCTCAAAACTACTCTTCCTGTTTCTTCTAGAAGCATCTATTTTCTTGGCTCTGAAACACAGTAGAGGACTTCTGACACAGGCCCTCACTATGTAGCCTTAGGTGGCCTGGAACTTAAGTAGATCAGGCTGGCCTTGAACACATAAAGATCTGTCTACCTCTGTTTCCTGAGTGCCGGGGTTAAAGGTTTGTGTCACCGTGCCTGGCCGCAGTAGATGTTTAATGTTAACTCAAAGCTCAAACAATTCTGGGAGGCTCTTTTGCAGAAAAATCAAAAGTAGGTTTTATTTATTTATAGACAGGGTCTCAAGAATCCTGGGCTGGCCTCAAACTCTGTAGTTAAGTTTGGATGACTGGGCTAATCCTCCTGCGGTACCCTTCCCTGGTGTTGGCATCAGTCAAATGTGCCACTATACCTGATTTACATGGTGTTGGGGATGAGACATGAGCTTGTCTGTGTGCTAGACAAGCACTCTACCAACAGAGCTGTATCCTCAGCCCCCAAATTAGGTTAAGATGAACATCCCTTTAACATGTATGTATCGAACCCAGGGTTTATACAAGTTAGGCAGGCATCCTGGCAGACCTACACCCCTGGCTAAATATTTTCTTTTTTTTTTTTTAAAGATGAAAATTGTTTTAAAAAAAAGGAAGATTTATACATGCCACGCTGGACAGTTTTATACCAACTTGACACAGGCTAAAGTCATCTGCAACTTCAACCAAGAAAATGCCTCCATAAATGTCAGGTTGTAAGCAAGCCTATAAGGTATCCTCTTAATTAGTAATTGATGGGGGAGGGCACAGCTCATTGTGGATGGTGCCATCCCTGGGCTGGTGTTCTTGGATCAGGATCAGAGGCTCAATCCATTATCATTAAGGCAGGGGCATGGCAGTGTCCATGGGGCTGGAGGAGCCAAAAATTCTCTATCTTGATCCAAAGGCAGAGAGGAAAAGATCGCCAAATATTTTCTTTACAGTGAGAAAATGTTATAAATTAAAATAATAAAACAGCACAGTGCCTTTTTCTTTTTTTAAAGACAGGGTCTATGTCACCCAGGCAAGCCTTGAACTCATGATCCCCCTGCCTCTGTTTTATGAGGTGGGATCACAGTGGGTCACCATACCTAACTTACACACTTTATCTTCTATAATTATTTGTTTTCATCATGGTGTGACACACACGAGGAGGTCCGAGGACAACTCCCAGGAGTGTTTTCCTCCTTCCACTACTGGACCTGGGGACTGAACTTGGTCTTCAGGCCCCTTTACTCTCCGAGTCGTTTTTAAGTAACTGCCAGATGCATCTCTTAAGAATGTCCCCCTCCTTCCGGCACTGCTGGCTCAGAACTTTGGTTCCTCAGAGAGCGAGGACTTCTTAATGCCCTCCATATCAAACCCAGGAAGGCAACGCAGACTTTTTAAACTGCACGTGCGATTCTGCACACTGCAGTTCTGGAAAGTTTGGGCGGCCTTCAAAGTCATGGCTGAAAAGGACAAGGAAACATCTTTTAGAATCATCAGATTTTTGAAAAACTTTTTTTTCCCCCCTTGGAACTGAAGCATTTTAGGGCATTTCAAGTCCTCCTTACCCACTCCACTTACCCTCTGGCCTGATGACAGTTTGTGGCAGTGTTCTTTGTCAATATCATCATTTCCTGGCAAATCGGCAGGAAACCCCTATCTTCTGCCACTGTCTGCCTGATCCACTCCTCTTGATTACTTAAACAGTGACATAATCGAAAGGCCCTGCCTGTTTTTCCTGTTTGAAACGTATTCCTTCCTTTTCGAGGAAGTGCTGCCTCTGGGGAGATCTGGAAATCTGCTGCTGCTGTCTTCTTGGCTTACAAAACCATTTCTCTCTATTATTCACTTTTAATACTCTTTGCTAACCTACCACTTTTCATCTGACACCCCCCCATCTTTAATAAGCGCAGCGAGCAGTTACAGAATAGATTTAAACAATTTCTTGTTTGTTTTACTAAATTGTTAAAAAAAAAAAAAAGTCCAGTCACTTTACATTGCAGTTAGGAATCTGGAGAGTGGCTCAGCTAATAAAAGGCCCACCATGAAAGCAGGAGGATCGGAGTTCGGATCCCATGTGCCCACAAAACGAGGGGCGTGGCTGCTTGGGCGTGTAACCTGAGTGCAGGATCTCTGGAGTTCACTGACCAACAGCATCTCGAAGCACAAGGTTGGGGAGAGCTATAGGAGACACTCGTGCCAACGTCTGGCCTCCACATATACAGGCATGGGCTCCTGCATGCACACGGGGCTGGCTGGTCTCTGTGAGTTTAAGACTAGCCTAGTCTATGTAATGAGTTCCAGGCCTGCCAAAGCTAAATAGTGAGACCACAACCACAACAAAAGAAAAAAGGCACGTCCGAGCCTTACTATATGGTTCGCAGTCAACTTCGGAATGTTCACGTTGAGGTTTTCCGCTTGGTCTTGGGAACACTCTTTTAGAGTTTCTGTATAAACTACTGGCTTAGCCATATTGCAGGACCTGAAATCTTTTTAACTTACTGACCCTCTCCTCACACCCACTCTTTAATTAGATGTTCAAGTTAACAAGCTATTATTAATATTAATTATTATCTTAATTGTTTCCTTTTTTTGTTTTTTTTTTTTTTAAAGACAGCACAGCATTTCTCTGTGTAACCCTGTCTGTCCTGGAACTCACACTAGACCAGGCTGGCCTCAAACTCAAGAGATCCCCCTGCCTCTGCATGTACCACCATGGCTGACTTATCTCATTCTTAGTAACATGTACGGGTGTTGTGTCTGCATGTTTATCTCTGCACCGTGTTTGTGTCTGGTGCCCATGGATGCCTGAAGAGGGTACTGGATCCTCTATAACCAAAGTTACGGATGGCTGTGGTATTTGAACCTGGCTCCTACAGTCCTTAACCCCTGAGCTGCTTCCTCAGGCCAGGTTGGTCAGTTTTGCAAAGAGGCTTGAAGAAACCTGCATTACTGATGAATCTCTTAGGGATACAGTGCTAAGGAGGTTGTGGACAGCCGTGGCAGACTGCACAAACCTGGCTCACTGGGATTTGGAATTTACAGGACGGCTGGCACAGTAGTCTGGATGCTCAGCCTTGGGGGCCGAGGGGTGGGGGGGTTTGGACACAGATGAATGATAAAGCAAAAAGGACTTGTCCCATGACCGTGCCCTATGTTCCTCAGTGGGCTTATGGTAGCTTCCAAGGTTGGTCACTGGGCTGTCCAGGAGGGCCGTTTCCTAACTCACAATAAACATTGGGCCCCAGAGGCAGGCCCAGCACCACCTCCAGTCATCTCTAGGCCCTTTGAGAAGCAGCCTGATTGTGGAAGAGAACATTGAGTTTTCTTGGAATAGGTACAGTCCCTTCCACATTAAGAAGTGTGGCTCATGAGATGCTGGCAGCTGATGTCACCTATGAGAGGCCTCCAACTGCATCTGGCAGGACTGTCGGCTGCCACACTGAAAAATCAGGGCATTCACAGAAAATTCACTTTCTGTATCGAAAGATCTGGCATCCAGAAGGGTCCACGTACTGGAACTGCTGCAGGGCCAGATCTGTGGTACTTGACAGGCTCTGGAGCCTAAGGGGCTTCCAACAAATTCTGTTCAATAGATTCCTACAGTGCCACATGTCACACAAAGTCAGAGGCACCCACTCCAGCTGCTTCTGTGTGAGTGGTAGTGCCCAGATACCTAAGAGGCACCTGAGGTAGTTCAGAGGGACACTTCATAAATGCTGATAAATATGCAAAAACAAGCTTTGGGCTGGGAACTCGGATGGCATCAAGTGAGAAGAAGCCGGAGGAGGAAGGGGAGCAGAGGTCAGGGCATCTTTGGTCTTCACAAAGAGGCAATTCTTCAGTGAACTAGGAGTAAAGGGGGTAAAAGAAAACGTGTGCTTACACCACTTGGTCCTTCAGAGGCAGCTGGGGAAACTGAGGCAGAGGGCGAGCTGGGGGACCCTGCTGGCTTCTGGCTGTTAAGTCACTTTACAGGACGGTGCACACGTCCCGGCGGAGGGCCACTAGTGTCCTTCCCCTGCTGCCCGCCCCAGGACCGTCCTCCTCACCCGCGTTCCGACCCCCCTGTGCCACTGCGCGTGCCCGCGGGTCGCGTCCTGCTGCCCCGCCAGGCCTGCTGCGCACAGGCCCGGCCGCCCGCGCCCCGCTCACCCGTGAGGCCGCCACCCTTGCCATGGCCTCGGCGCCGCTGCAGCACGAAGAAGGGGTTGGCCCGCTCCGTCACCCATAGCGCGTTGGCCACCAGCACCTCCTCCGGGCCGAGCCACATCCCGCGGCAGCTCACACCGGGCCAGAGCCCGTGAGGCGGAAGCGCGCGCCGCGGTCGCTGCGCCCGAGTCTAGCCGAGCTGAGCCGAGAGGCCGGGGCGGGGTCGAGACGCCGGCCCGATGGTGGCTCCCCCTAGCGGCCGCACAGGCTCACAACGCCGCCCTCCTCGACCTCTCCTGGCCTGGCAGTCCTGTCCAGCCTCGCCACCGCTTTCCAGAGTGTAGGGGATCACATGCTCTCCGCCTACTGTGCAGCCCAGGAGAGTTAATGTTACAAAAAGCGTCGGGAGAAGGGTTAGCAGCTCCTGGTCAGTCTCGGAATTTTGACTCAAGTCTAAGGTTGGAAACCTTAAGAGCCCAGTTGTCAGGAAGGGCAGCTGGTGTCCTTTGAAATAAGTATACTCACACCTACTGACAGATGGACTGGGGTGGGGTGGCCTTGAGGCTGGGGTCACAGATGAGCCTTCCCCCCGCCCTCATTTTTTTTTTTTTTTTTTTTGCATTAGCCGACAGCAGTATGAGCTGGAAGTGCAGTGCACTGCTCTTACCTCTCCTGGCCTGAAGGCGGCAGTCTCTGACAGTAAAAATTCATCTTCAGCTCCCAGCCCAGGGCTTCTGCCACGGAACCATGAAGCAAAATTAGCCACTGCTGGCTCTGTGAACTAGAGCCCGGTGAAGCAATTAGGAACACGACAGTTTCTGGTTCAAAGGCGCAATGGACTCCGCCCGGACAACAGGTGTGAACCATATTTATTTTGGTAAAAGCAAGGGAGACAGCTGTATGTCCCATGTCACCTGGATAGGGCAGAAGGGTGAAAGGAAGGAGAGGTAGATCATTCTGGGAGGATTTGGAGAGCTAGTTGGAGGGTTTTTGAAACAGAGTCTCTAATATTTCTGTATTGCAGGCCAGTCTCAAACTTTCTGGATGATCTGAGACTCTTTGATTCCCCTCCCTCAACCATCCCCATTGCTAGGTGGTGGTACTCGGGATGTAACTGAGAACTTCAACATTCTAGGCAAGCACTCTGGGCTGCATCCACAGACCCTTGAGTTGGGTTCTGTTACTGGCATTCGAGGTAATGGGTGACAGCCAGAGTGAAGTACAACTTTTTTTTTTTTTTTCCGGAGCTGAGGACCGAACCCAGGGCCTTGCAGGCCTTGCACTTACTACCACTGAGCTAAATCCCCAAATCCTCCCCCCCTTTTTAAGGTTTATTTATTATATATAAGTACACCGTAGCCAGAAGAGGTCATCAGATCTTATTACAGATGGTTGTGAGCCACCATGTGGTTGCTGGGATTTGAACTCAGGACCTCTGGAAGAACAGTCAGTACTCTTAACCTCTGAGCCATCTCTCCAGCCCCGAAATACAACCTTCTGAAATGCAGTGTGTGACTTCGCTTTCAAGATATGGAGACCAGCTTTCTTGAAAACTCTGAAGTATAATATACTCGGGTTATCCTGACAGAATACACAGCAGTCGGTCTGGTTGTCCATCATATTTCTACATGGGGGAGTGAGTATGATATCCATATATGAAAACATAAATAATCGTCTTTCACATAATCACAGCCCATTGCCTTAGTGCGTTCTAATAGTAAATCCTGAGAGAGGACTTCGGGAGCACAAAAAATGCCACTGTGCTCTCTGGAGAATTCTACACTCAGGAATTCGGAAGTAAGCCGGGCATCTTGGTAGACGCCTTTACCTCAGGACTTGGGGGGCCGAGGCAGGCATATCCCTATGAAATCGAGATAGTCTACCTAGCAAGTTCTAGGACATCCAGGGCTGCGTAGAGAGATTCCATCTCAAAAAAAAATTGGAAATAGTGGGTTGGAGGGATGGCTCAGCAAAAGATGGAGAATGCATCTCCAGGGGATCTGATATTCTCTTCTGGCTGCTGATAGTAACAGCAATAGCACTCACTTGTGTATGCACACACACACACACAGGAGGGGGAGGAGAGACAGAGATAAAAGTAAATCTGCAAAAAATTTAATTTGGAAGAATCGTAATAATTTCATAAAAAGCATCTGGAAATACCCGAGAAGCAGTGAGAGGCTTGAGTTTGATCTCAGAACCCACATGGTAGGAGAGAAACAGCTCCTGCAAGTTGTCCTCTGACTTCTAAATAAAATAAAAATAAAAACTAACTAAATGTATTTTAAGAATTGGAAGTATCTGCTCCACCCTGCAGTGCAGTAAAGGATTGTCTATCCTGCTCTCAAAGGATTGTCAAATTTGAATATACTTTAGTGTACTCAAGAGTCAAGAGACAAAAATGTCCACCAACTAACTGATGGATAACAAAAGTGGGATAATCCCTCCCTGCAACACCCAGCCATAGATATTAGCCTCTGATTTGCTAAGACATGGACGGACCTCGGACATCTGAGGCCAAGACATAGACTGCTGGCATTGCCTATGTCTCTGCATAGCTAACACGCTCCTAGGTGCTGCAGTTGACCCAGAGACCAACCTGTAAGGACTCGTCTTTATAAGGACAATACTATTTATTGAACACTCAACATGTGCTGGGCCTATGTCTTGTGATTTTGTTTTATAAAATTTGCTTGATAAAATGCAAAAATCAGGCTTTGACATCATCACAGGACATATCGGTCAACCACATTATCTAATACTTCAGCTCCTTTTCATTATCCGGAATGGAAATGCTGCCCACAGCACCACTACTGCCCAGCCTTCTCTTCCTCAGCCCCTATTAACCAGCAATCTGCTTTTGCCCCTATGATCTGCCTGTTCTGGGTGTTTAGTGTGAACAAAATAACCTGTCCTGTTGTTCTTGGCTTCCTCACTCACCATCCCATGTCCAAGGTACATCCATGTCTCAGCATGACTGTGGCTTATATGCTATGACTGAATATTTCGTGAAGAGATATGCCGCATCTTGTTGTCCATCAATGGATGGACATTTCAGCCTCTTGGCTCTTAACAATATTATCATAAACACTGTGTACATCTTTAAAACGGTTTTTACCTCTTTATGTTCATGGAGAAAAGGTTTTTTCCCTTGAATCCAGGGTTTCTGTTTTCTCAGCTATGCTGGAAATCCGAAGCCCCATCAGTCCTCTCGTTCTCCGATCCCTCCAGCTGGGGGTACAAGTGTGCCCAGTGTGTCTGGCTTGTTAAATGGGGTCTGGGCTTCAAAGATACCCAGGAGCAGCAAATACTCTTACTGCTGAGCTGACTCTCCAGTCCCTGTGTATAAACTTGAATGAAAGTGTTTTTTAAATTCGTTTGGATATGATGAGATCCAATAAGATAATAATGTTAAGAATTAAGAGCCATACTCTTCTCTGTCTCTCTCTGCCTCTGTCTCTTTGTCTCTTTCTCCCTTGGAGATAGTGTCTTTTATGGAGCACTGGCTGTCCTGGAACTCCCTGTGTAGACCAGGCTGGTCTTGAACTCGCAGAAATCGACCTGCCTCTGTTTTTCTGAGCACAGGGATTAAAGGTGTACACCACCGTACCGAGCCTTGACTTTTTCTTTTAATTAAAAACTGTTTAGACTTTACTTATTTTTTCTTTATGTGTATGACTATTTTGCCTGCATGTATGTCTGTATGTCATATGAGTACCTAGTATCTTCGGAGGCAGAAGAAATAGTTGGTTCCCCTGAATCCGGAGTTACGGATGGCTGTAAACCACCGTCTGGGTGCTAGGAATTGAACCCAGTTCTCTGGAAGAGCAGCCAGTGATCTCCCTAGCCCTGGAAGCCAGGCTTCTGAGCAAACACGTCTCTTTCAAAGCAGCTTTTCTCATCCGATATTCTTACAGTGTGTTGGAGTTCAAGCTATGGTTCAACACCCATCCAGCCGTTTCTAGAGCGTGTGAAGTGGTGTCAATGTGGTTTGGACTTGTATTTTCTACCATGTCCCCTTTAAGGAGCTTGTGCTTTTTTGTCACCTGCAGAGAGTATTCTACGTGACACGAACAGCTTTTTCAATAGAGTTTTATTGAAACGGTTATATTAGCAAGTTCCACACATACAGGTGTACACTATCGGCATAGAGATACATGCCAGACAATTTCACTACTTAATTATACTTACATCAACCGTGTGGACCTAGGAGTTATGCTGCCCATTTCCAGGGGTTGACAGGTTTGATTGTCAAGAAATCACATTGTCCTTGCAGATGTCTGTATTCTTGACAGGGTAACCCCCCTACAGTGACGTCCCACATTCAGTTGATGAGCAATCTTGCTATTTGAACATTTGATGTGTGCTCTTTCTGGCACAAACCATCCACTGGTGAGAGACAGTCAGGTGCATAGCTTCCCTCCAGGTGCCCCGCCTTGCCATCTGCCTAAGGTGTGTTCTGAGCTTTCCCACCCCAAGTTACCAGTGCTTAGGTTAGACAAACAGTTGTATACGCCATCCACTGAAATGTTGTGCATAGTCAGCAAGAACCTGGAGGGAGTGGGGCTTGTTGAATGATCCAGATATGAAGGGGGTGACTTCAGTGTTTATACGAGTGTTTGTAAAAGCTACAGAGGGTCAGAAGCAACCTGGACACATGGGGCCTAGAATTTAAACTGGTTCCTCTCCTTTTACGGGGGTGGGGTGGTGGCGTATGTCTATGAGGCGATGCCCATGTCTCCTCCCAGCTTGAGCTCTTTTCTGCCCCGTAAATGACACTGGTGTAGTTTTCTTGGGTGAGGTTTGGCCACTCAAGAGTCCATCTTACTTCCCATGCTAGGCCCAGATGCTAGGCACCAGATTCCATCCCAGGCAACAGCCAAGGGAGCTGTATTCAAGCTGGGTCGGCAAGCCAGCCAGGGCTGCCAGGGAGGTAGTGTGTGTCGTGGCTGCTCCTAAAAGGTCTAGGTGTAGAACCAGGACAGATCTAGTGATTGGGGCATAAAGCATGGGTGACAGTCGGCAGGTGCAGCTTGCTTAACCTGAAGGGAAACTATAACTTTGGATGTCTCATTTTATCAGACCCTCCTACATTAAAAAAAAAAAAAAGAACAAATATCTTGGTTTAGTACCTTCTAGTCATTAGAAAAGTCCTTTAATATAATGTAAATACACCGAGACTTAGTTGTGGATGAAGGGTAATTCCAAAAGCAGGTTAGAACCTACTTTCTGTTGGGTTAAATTTGTGAAAATGTAGCCCAGTACAGTGTTAAGTGTTGCCAGTAGGTAGAATCAGGCTAGGGTTGTTGACAGGGAGGAGGGTCTAATGGCAGCTGTGGGCTTGTGGGTGGCCAATAGGCCCCTTCCCCATGCATGTGCCCGCCCAGCGAATGGAGTTGAGGGGACAGGAGAGGAATGACACACAATGGCATCAAATGTTTTGGGGACGGTGGATGGTGAGGGGATGCAGGGTCCACTATAGGAGAGGTGTGAGATGATCTTGGCGCTCAGCCTTTCCTTGGGAGGGGAATGAGTATAAAGGCGCTAACGGCTGAGTGAGGGCTCCACCTTGAGCTCTGGCCACCACCAGTGCGTCTGAGAAAGATCATACTTTTAGGTTGTGGAGTGGGGTCCTGGCCACCTCAAGCCTGTCTTAAAGAGTCAATAGGAAGAAACTGAAGGATCCCAGGGCTGAGGCCTGAGTTATTCTGGAAGCAAGGAATCCTCCCAGAATCTCAATACTTCGGTTGCACAAAGTTCAAAGGCCCTTCTGCCCTGCACCATCTGTTTCTTCTTCCTTCCCGAAGTCAGAGTGAAGAAAGCAGGGAGAAAAGTGTATTGAGCCTAGGAGGATAATCAAGGGGGTGGGGCGGCTTCCACAGGGCTGTTTTAGGGCCCTCAGGGCCAGTCTGTAATGTAGAAATGCCACCCTTTTAGCAGCTGAGGCTGACAGCTTTCTCTGCTTCTGTGGTCAAGACAGATTGGTGGGGGTCACAGCTCTGGAAAACACAGGTGACTGTTATTATCCCAGGCCTGCTGGGGCCCACTGGGTCTGTCCTCATCTGGGAATACCCATAAAGAAGAGAGGAGCCTCTCAACCCTGCCAGAGCCCCGAAGGAGTTCCTTGGCTACAAGGGGGCCTCCTAATCACAAACTTCAGCTCTATACTCAGGCTTCAGGAGGCTGATGTGACCTGTAAATACTGTAATCTGCAGAGAGCCAAGGGGCCAGCCAGGAGTCTGTCTGCAAGAGCGCCTTTCCCATCTAATTGCTTTTCCTGCTGTTTGCTGGACCACCAGGCAAGCATGGTCCTGGGCTACAGACATAGGTGTCTTATTCCAACATTCCCTCCAGTCCACAGTAATCACAGCCTGTAAAGCATTTCCCCAGTCTGGCAGTGATCTCAACCACATCCAAGCATCTTACAGTTCCCCCTTTCCAGACAGCTTAAAAATGATGCACCCACAGGGCCCAAACACGGCAGAACTCCATGCGCTGTTTGCAAGCACTGCCTCCTCTGGATCTGCATGGAAAGGCGCTTGTTTTAAGCTGTGGGTATCCGGACAGTCGCCCTGTGTTAATGATCCCTTATTCTCACCTCCTCACACTCCCTTTGAGCTTAAGGGCACAGACCTCCCGTTCTGAACACTGGAGGATGGGAGCTGCCGGGCTCACCTTTCTTGAGTGGAGAAATCACGCACAACCATTTCTCTACACCAGTTTCTCTGATAGCCTTTTCTGTGTGCTGTACATCCCAATCAACGTTGTCTAGTCCAGTGTCTCTCTGGCTGGCACCATCATCTGTACTGAGTGTCCACCTCAGTCAGGGTGGGCATGTGTGCCCAGTGCGCACACCTCTGCACAGGGTTGGGGAGAGGAAGAGCAGAGCCTCCCAATGCCTGGGATCATGGAGACATCATTCTGGGGCTGAGTTTTATGGGTTCTCCTGCATCTCACTAATATTCACTCAATCACTGAGGTTAGAAATCTACCTTCCATTTCTTTCTCACAGTGTCCCCACTCCTGTGTTTCCTACATTTAGTCAGTTCAGTCTGGGGTCCCTTGGTCCCAAGCCAGCCACTAGGATGCCAGCCCCCAGGAGGGCCCGTCTACCCTCTGCCTCTCACACTGCCTACAGCTCAGTGTTCTTTTCCCAAGCAGACCAATAAGGGGAGATGCTGGCTCCAGCATAAGGACCTTGCCTTACTCCTGCTGCTCCTCATGACCCTTCTCCACCCAGACTCAGCAAGCTGCACTCTACCTTTCCACCTATGTCTAGGGAACTGTCCCCTTGAGACCCACCCCCATGTCACATGCTCTCCCTCTGCAGAGTGTTGCTAACACGCCAGATTCCAGGACAACCACTGAAGTGCTTGAGCGCTGAGTGCACCCCGAGGCTCCCAAGTCTTCACCACTACTCCACCCGAACGCTCAGTGTACAAGTCAGGTACACAGGGAGAACTTTGTAAAATGTCTGTCTATAGGCTAGGCATGGCGGCACATGCCTTTAAAACCAGCACTCTGTGGGGAAGGGGGGAGAAAAAAAAAACCCCTAGCACTCGGGAGGCAGAGGCAGGTGGATCTCTTGAGTTTCAGGCCAGCCTGGTTTACAGAGTAAGTCCTAGGACAGCCAGAGCTACAGAAAAATAAACTCTGTTTTGAAAAACTGAAAAAGAAAAAGACAAAAAGGGCGGTTGTCGAAAGTAACTGTATGGTCTTGCCTTTCCCTTCTAAGTGCCATGGTTTTAAATTCAGCAGTTTTCTTTCTTGACATTTATGAGCCCTTGTCAGGAGGACTCCTGATGTGAAATAAATCTTGTTTTTGTTTTTTGTTGTTTTTGTTTTTGTTTTTGTTTTTGTTTTTTTTGTTTTTTTTGTTTTTTTTGCAGCAGGTCGAGGACCCTTAGAGCAAAGGTGAACAGCAAAGGAACTAGTGGCTTTCTTTCCCTCGGTTTGGTGTCATTTAGTGCATAGATGAGGGAGACCATGGAGGTGAGGGGTAATAAAGCCAGGGAGGCTCACAAAGTCCGAGGGACATGCCAGTTAGTAAGGTTCAGCAGCCTGTGGTTTAATGCCTTTCCGACTACACATTTTGGCATCCCAGGCTGTCATGCCTCAGGGCAGATGGGAAGGAGGCACAGGTTCAGCTTCATGATGGACTGGCATTCAGGGACGTGTCCTATGAGGGAACAACTAGAGGAGCCAGGAGAGAGAGAGGTTGATTCAAAAGAAAGGCTTAGTGGGCCTTGGGGGTTTTAAACTGTTGATGGTAGAGCCTGTTTTCCTAAGAGGGGAGCAAAGTTGGGGCCCTGGATAGACATACTCAACTTCTGGAGACCCTCTGGGGACTTTATACCTGATGTCCAGGCCAGTCAGCTGTCCTTTCTCCCTGAAGTAACAGGACCAGAGTGGCCCCTCCACAGGGAAGCTAAGTATCTCAAAAGCTTAAACCTCCGTATCCTGGCTGCTGCAGCCCCCTTCGCAGCTAATGCCACCCGTGGCTGTAGATCCTGATGGGCCTGTGCTCTATGGCATAGCCAGTGACGGCTGTGCACCCAGCTCCACCTGGGCATCCAGGGTGGCTTCATGGGAAGTCCCCTCATCATGGCTCCTGGTAGGAAGTGCTTATCCTCTGTATTCCCAGAGCACACGCCTTCAACGAAGAAGCCAAAGACCTTCCAGACAAAGACAGGGCATCTGGATCTGAGTTGAAGGTGGCCCCAACTTTCAGGAAAAGGGGGCCGCCCTGGTATCTGGAGCACTATTCGGAGTGAACTCTGTCACAGGAACTGCCTTCTGGCTGTTCTACAATGACCACATGCCCCAGTTCTTCCAGGGATTCAAACACTGTCTCAGTAGATTCTAGAGGACTCAATTTAAAATTTCCCCCCAAGACGTCCCATTTCTATTTTTAGTAAAGAAACTGTCTAGAGTGGGACTTAATGTATATGCCTTTATAAGACAGGTGAGACCTGAAGAAAACGAGTCTATGGGATGTGAGTTTGGTTGTGGAGAAGACAAGGCCAGGCTTCGGAAAACATGACAATTTCAGCATCCATCTGGTCCACCACACCAGACACTTCTGTCTGAGCCTGTGACCCTCGTAGTCTAGTCTCCTGCTGAAATGCTCTCACTGAGAACCTGTCTTTCAGAACGATAATCTATTGAAACTTTATCAAAAATATTTTTATAGTACAAAGACTATAAAAAAGAAAGACAAAAGCCCTTGGTAAGCAGTAAAAGTGAAAGCAGGTTAGACCTTGGACGTCGGTCCTGTTCCAGCCTTGCATATTCAAGCAAAGTGCGGAGGCTTGCCCTGCCACCACGTTCTTACAGCTGTCAGCACTCAGGCTCTCTGAGGGTCTGCTTCAGGCACAGGGGCCTCTGAGGGATCTTAGGGACATGTTACAAGATGCTGTGACAGAGAAGAAGCCACATGTGTGAAAATGACATGTACATGCCACAAACTTACGACCCATAGAGCCAATGAGAGTGTCAGGGTAGGAGCCTGTCCCCTGATGTCTGTGTTGCCATGCGCATGGCTAGAGACAATGGAGCTGCATTCTCCTAACAAGGGTCTGGACACCTTTGCAGCTCTGAAGAGAAGCAACTTCTCAGAAGTTGTGAAGAGGCACAAACTTCTGCAGAAGGGAGGTGTTTTGCTGATCCTGGTCCCACAAGTTCCTCATATGTTAACTTGATGTCATTCTGGATGTGTGGGAAGATCGCACATGTCCAGTGTCCACCATGGTGTCCATAGCATCCTCTTCTGTAAGTCTGTCTGCCAGTACTCCAGTGTTTCTTCATGTTGGTGCTGAGGCTGGCAGGATGGCACTGAATTGGACAATCAAGATGGGGAAGGAGGAGCCCCCATTTGGTATTTAATAGTAGGAGGTTAGTTTGCACTTCCCGATAAAACATTCAGAACCATTTTGGTGTTGATGACTGTTGACCTTATCCCTTGCAGTCATTGTGCTAGGCTCCTGGTGCCACCTCCCCATAGACACTACAGACAGTGGGGACGAATGCCTCCCATGTCCAGTGCCTATGTAAATACTTGTCATCACAGGTCATGCTCATCACAGATGCTGGAAAACAGATGACAAAGCAGATGACTGATCCTGTGACGGCAGACTCTGGGCCCCATGGCCTGTGTCCTCCAAGCTCTGGAGGACGACAGGAGGTCGGAGTCTCACAGGGGGAAAGGAAGATGAAGCTTCTCTTGAAGGACTCCCTATGGGAAGAGGCCTTTTACCAGAAAATACAGTAAGGACAGAGGACAAAGGGAGGAGGTCGGGGAGCCATGATTCATACCTTGTATCAGTGGGATGTTTTGTCTTCAGGCTTTCCTGTGCATGTGAGGATCACAAAACGTATTTTACAAAACCCCCATGCCACCCTAACACAGACAGCGTGCGACTATTTGGGGACACAGACACATTTGCAACAAACGCATCATTCACCCCTGGCCCCGCCTCTTCTCTGGAAACAGCAAGGCTCCTGAGGTGCCCATGCTCAGTGATCAGCTCTGGGTGGTACCATGAAGTTCACTTGGGCAATAGCGCTGCCCTCAAACCTCACCGTGGGGGAACTCTGTAATTTAACCCTGAACCCCAACTTGCGCCCAGAGGTACTGCCATTCTTCCCAGATGGACGATGACAGAGGAATACAAAGTAAGAAAGGTGACCACAAATCAAATCTCAAAAGGAGAGACCCCCAATAGCCCATTTTAAAAAAATCAGGTTTTGTTCTCATCATACATGTCCAAAGAAGGTTCGATTGTGGAGAATTCACTTTCATACACCAGGCTACGAGGCGACAGGGAGTTCCGGTGAAAGACGTGCCCACCTGAAGGAGGAACAAGAAAACAGACTTAGTATGGCCTTAGCCTGGGTCAGTAGGGCCTTGGAGGAGGACATTGAGTATCTTTGAAATGCTGTCTCTCATCACTAGAATGAAAATAATATGGGGGATCTGTTCCTGAGAGCTGGGGCTGGAACGCAGGGCCTCTGACGTGCTCGAGGAGTTCTGCACCTTTGAGCCGCCTCTGGGCCTTGTAAGCATGATTGACTTGGTTTTCCATTTTGCCTTTTTATTTATTTATTTATTTTTGAGATAGGGCTTCATGTAGTCAAGATTAGCCTTGAACTCACTATAGCTGGCCTTGAACTTCTGGTCCTCTGGTCTCTATTTCCTGAGTCCTGGGGTTACAAGCATGTGTTACCTCATCTAGTTTATGAGATGTACAAACCCGGGACCCTGTGCACGCTAGGCAAGCACTCTGCCAACTGAGTCACATCCACAGCCCATTGTGGGCTCCTTTAAATGCATGCATTCCCAGGGATGGAGAAATGGCTCAACAGTTAGGAACACTTGCTGCTCCTGCAGAGGTCTGGAGTCCAGTTCCTGTGACCCACATCAGGACTCAACTGTCTATAACTCCAGTTCCAGGGGATCCAATGTCTTCTTCTGACCTTCACGGGTGTTGGACGCAGATGGCACACATACACATATGCAAACATTCATACACATAAAACAAAAATAGATCTCTTTAAAAGCCTTCCAAGATATGTATACCCGGTTAGGATCCCCGAAGGCATCACTGTGTCTCTTCACACAACAGCTGCAGGTGCTCTTGACAGGAGTCCATAGATAAATCTGAAGACTTCTTATGGACACAGTCATGTGAAGAACTCCAATCCTCCCCCACCCCCTGAACATCTGTCCTAGCCTAGCCTGCAGGCGCGAGTACGCAGAAGCACTCCAGCCGCTGGGAGACCCTGGGGATTCTGGGTGGTGAGTCCTGAGGAGCTGATAACACATCTAAAAGTTGTAGACAGAAGAAGATGGTAAAAGTGCGTGATGTCGAGTCTGGTGCCTTGAGTTTGATCCCTGGGACTCATCACGGTGGGCCCAGAAAACGAACTCCTGCAAGCTCTGCTCAGAACTCTATATGTGTGTTATAGCAGGTATGTGCTTGGAAACATAGACTAAGTCAAATTTAATAAAAACAGTTTTTAAAATTAAATTTTAATTTAGGACCCAGTAGGCAAAAGTGCTCCAGAGCCTAAGGGCCCTAGTCCCACACCTACAGTAACATAAAAGGCTGAGTGTAATCCTAGGTCTGGGAAGACACACACTCCCCAGACCAGCAGACCCAGGGGTTCCCTGGCCAGACAGTATAGCCTAAGAATCGAGCTCCAGGTCAAAATACGGCGGATGACTACTAAGAAATGACAAAGGAACAGTGCCTTCGCTGACCTTTGGCCTCCTCATACACTCTCCTATTCATCTGCCCACACAAGCATGCAAGCACCCCAAACAAATGAAAAAGTCTTAATTTATATTAAAGTTGTACCTTCACATGGTTTGGTTAATCACAAGTGAAATCTGAGGTAGTTTTGTGTTTGTGGGGGGCAGTATATCATTATGTAGTGTAACCATGCTGGCCTTGAACTTGCAATCATCTTTAATTTTTTTAATTAATTTTTTTTTGTTTTTTTCAAGTCAGGGTTTCTCTGTACAGTCCTGGCTGTCCTGGAATTTGTTCTGTAGACCAGGCTGGCCTCGAACTCAGAGATCTGCTTGCCTCTGCCTCCCAAGTGTTGGGATTAAAGGCATGTGCCATCACCAGCGGCTTTAAAATTAATTTTATTTATGAATATGTGCGTTTGCCTACATGATCCCCAGAAACTGGAGGAGTTTTGCTGTATGTACGTGTGTGTATTATGTATGTGCATGGTACCTATGAAGATCAGACCAAGGCATGTGAGGTATCACAAGAAGGCTTGGAACAGAAGTGGGATACTCAGGAAGGGCAGCAAATTCTCTTAAGCCCTGAGCCACCTTTCCTGCTCCTGAGCCTACAGTCTTTTTGCTCCATTTCCCAAGTGCAGGGATTCCAGGGGGCCCCTCGCTACCCAGTACCAGGGATTGATGTAAAGGCTCTGTGCTAGCTAGGGTTTGTGTTGCTGTAAAATTGTAAGAAAGCTTTCTTTTACCCTGCACTAGGTCTGGCTCCTACATCTCAGTCAGCAAAGCCTCTCACCCGCTCTGCTCCATCCCATATCACACTGCCGATGGCTTCTCTCTGAGCCTGGCAGCAATCTCTCTACCCGTCTAGTTCCAAAGGGAGGCTGCTGCCATGCCAGAAATATACATCCCAATTCCGTGGCAGCTTAGTGTCTCTGGCTGCCGCATATTTTCTTAAGCTTAAATCGCCACATGAAAGAACACACAACACAATAACCTCTGATACAATTGATAAGATATAATTGCCCACCTAAGCATACAAAGCCCTGTACACATCCATCCCTTAAGAACATTCATAACAACCTGTAAATGTGCTGAGAGGAATCTTAACGTCAGCCTCCATGTTCTCTCTGTGGCTTCTCCTGCCTCCTCCAGTCTCCTCCTCTAAAACTTTTCTCCCGCCATCCTTCCTTCTCATCCAATGACAGGCCTTGTACCTGCCGACACCTGCGTGATGACATCATCCTACCATTTGTCCCAGTCACTCTTCTTGTCTTTGGGACAGAGTCTGACTAAGTTTTCCAGGGAAGCCTCGAACTTGCACTCCCTCTGCCTCTGTGACTGCGCACAGACCTACAGAACCAGCTGAACTACGTGTTCTCAGGGCCACAGCCTCCCACTTCACTTCTTCAGGGTGTACAATTTTTAGTGGCTCTTGTAGAATTTATGCTTTAAATAACATACTTGATTTTTTTCACTTTTAAAATTTATTTTGTGCCAGGTGGTGGTGACACACAGCTTTAGTCCCAGCATGAGTATGAAAGATCCTGGGCAGATCTCTGAGTTCAGGGCCAGCCTGGCCTACAGAGCGCGTTCCAGGACAGCCAGAGTTACATAGAGAGACCCTGTCTTTAAAAAGAAACAAAACAGATTTTATTTTGTGTGGGTGTCAGGGATGGTGACTGCATGTGCGGAGGTCAGAAGACAACTTTCGGGAGTAGATTCCACCTTGGGGGGTGCAGTTCTAGAAACTGAAACTCAGGCTGTCAGGTTTGGTGGCAGGTGCCTTTTCCTCTGAGTCATCTTGCCAGCCTAGAGGTACCAGTATGAGATGCCAATTCTCACTTGAATTCCCACTAAGGAACATTAGGATTTTTGCCCTATCTTTGTCCCCTCCTTCTCCCATAAACCATGGTCCAATTAATTACTTTTTGAAAGTTTCATACATTTAGTGTTATACACTTGACTGAGCTGCTGAGAACTAAGCCACGCTCCTGTTTTCTGCATGGCTCCGTTTTGTTGCTGTGGTTTTATTGAGGCAACAGGGAAATAAAGTAAAATGAACATGATTAGAATTTACAACACCAAGGACTTCTGTAGGGGGCTAGAGAGATGGCTCAGTGGTTACAAGTGTGCTGCACAATCATGAGGACCAGAGTTCAGATCCCAGTACCCACACAGCAAGCCAAGCTTCTCATGTCCAGCTATCCAAGCCAAGCTATCTCATATGGTCTCTCCTGGCCTCTGCATCTGCACAAACAAGCCCGCCAGCACATATTTGTATACATTCTCTCACACACAAATGAATACAATAAATCTAGAAAAATGGAGATCTTTATGCGTATACTTACCAACACAGCCAGACAATAAAACATGAACATGTCCAACACCTGCCAAAATTTCCTGGAATCTTTTAGTAATCCCTTCCTCTCTTACCAGCCTACTCCATCACCAAGGAAACAGGCTATCTTGTATCTTTCTAGAATGTTGAATCCTTGAAAGTTGCTATGAACATTTATGTACAAGCTATGTGTGATTATATGATTTCATGTCTCCTGGGTTAAATGCCTAGGAGTGGAAAGCCTGGGTGGGAGTGTCTGTGCTTAACTTTTTAAGGGGCTCCCAGGTTGTTTTATGCAAAGCGCTTGTGCTGCTTTCCGGTCCTCTGAGGACTGTATGAGAATACCAGTGCTCCTCACCACCCCTGTGCCAGTCTTGTAAATCTTAGTCCTTTAGAAGAGTGTGAGTGGTGTCTTCTTGTTTTCTTACCCTTCTTCTCTCCCCCCTCCCTTCTTTCCTCTCTCACTTCCTTTGAGACAGCGTCTCAGTAGCCCAGGCTAGCCTGGAACTGGCTGTGTAGCTGAGGATAACCTTGAACTCAGGATTATTCTGCCTATACCTCCCAAATGCTGGACTCACAGGTATGTACCGCCCCACCCAACTCTCCTCATAGCTTTTAAGATTCTATTTTCATTTCTTGTGTATGAGTGTTTTGCCTGTGTGTGTGTGTGTGTGTGTGTGTGTGTGTGTGTGTGTGTGTGTGTGTGTGTGTGTATGTGCTGGTACCTACAAAGATCAGACCAAGGCACTGGATGACCTGGAATTGTAGTTATAGATGGTTGTGAGTCACCATGAAGGTGCTGTGAACTGAACCTAGATCCTCTGCAGGAGCAGTGAGTGCTCTTACCTATGGAGCCATCCTTCTAGCCCCTCTCCTTGCAGCTTTGACTTGGCCTTTGCTGGTGATTAACCAAGCCAGGCATTCTGCCATGCTTGTGTCAACAATTCTATTTCTTTTTCAGGGCTGGGTGCTGGGGCTTGAACCCAGGGCACTGAGCACATGAGACTAGAGCTCCACCATGTAGCCACTCCTCAGGTCTCCTCCTTCTTGACGGGGAGATCTATGTTGCCCTGACTAGCCTGGAATCTGCTGCACAGACCAGGCTGGCCTCAGACTCACAGGGATCTGCCTGCTTCTGCCTTGAGTGCTGGCATGAGCCATCTGCTCTTGTTTTTTGAGTTACATAAAAAAGAATTGAGATCCAAGCCCTTCGTCAGAAATGTTCTGAAATGTTTTCAAGAGAAGCTTTTCATTTTAATGACATAAATTTTGAAGAGCAAGCTCCAAATTTTGGTAAAATCCCATTTATTGACTTTTCCTCCTCTCTTTCTTTCCTTCTTTCCTTCTTTCTTTCTTTCCTTCTCTCTGTCTATCTCTCTTTCTTTTTGTCTTTTCCCCCTTTCTTAGCCTGCACTTTTGTGTCAGATTAAGGAAATCTTCACCAATTTCAAGGTTATTGAGATTCTTCCCCTATGATGTCATTGAGAAAGACATCCAACATCTTATAATGTTTGAAGTGGATTAAGGTTGAAGTTCCATTTTATATACAGTGTCTTACTGTCACGGCTGACAAATGCTTCAGCAGCTTAGAGAACGGCAGCTCACAACCCGGTACCTCCAGCTGCAGGAGACCGGGTGCCCTCTTTTGTCCTCTTTGGGACCTGCATGCACACGGTGCAGGGGCACAGATGCAAGCGAACTACACATACACATAAAATTAAAAAAATATCGTATTTTAAAAACCAGACCAAATTCAAAGATACTTACTGACTGTACAAAGTGGCCCTCTTAGCATCAGGTCCCAGACAGAAAGTGAGTTACATGTTTTCTGACAACTGAATCTTGGTTTCCAGTTCAACCTGTATAATCTAACAGTACTAAGTAGTACAGCACGTTTCAAAGTGCTAAGTCTGAACGCTTTCTGTTCTGCAGGAAGAGCTAAAGCCATCAGAAGCTCGGATGAGTCAATGTTTTCCGTTAGGATCAGCTGAGACCATTTGACCTGCCCACCTCCCTGGCTGGTCAGGATGGGGCTCAGTGGTAGAGCGCCAGATTATTATGCTAAAGCTCTGCGTTCAAACTTTAGCACTTAGTAAGAGTAGAAACTTGGGGCTGGAGAGATGGCTCAATGGTTAAGAGCACTGACTGCTCTTCCAGAGGTCCTGAGTTCAAATCCCAGCAACCACATGGTGGCTTACAACCATCTGTGATGGGATTTAATGCCCTCTTCTGGTGTGTCTGAAGACAGCAACAGTGTACACATAATAAATAAATGAATACATCTAAAAAAATAAGAATAGAAACTAAGAATGTCCACAATTCGTTCACTAACCTGTATCTGTTAACTAGCTTCACTGAAAGCACACACACACACACACACACACACACACACACACACACACACACATTTGGTATGAGGCTGCTTTTGTCAAGGAAGTAAAGAGTGTCCGTGAACCCTTTCTTGGTTTTGCTGCTGTTGTTATTGGCTACATGATATTATTAGGAAATGTGTGAATCTCTGAATTCCCACAGACGGCACACCCCTGGCCTCGGAAGCCGAATGCTACTGTAAGTTCCAGTGCCCTGCGAGTCCTCTTGGGGCTCTCTAGCATGATCGCCTCTCCCTTCTCCTTGGGGAGGACCACGTCCAGACTCTTCCTTGTATCTTACAGGGATACCCTGCTAGCCCTGGCCATCTTTATACTGAGTGAATCTTTAGTGATGGATATTTATTTCAGGAATCTTTTCTCAACATAGTATATTCTGATAATTTTCTAATTGTGGTGTGGATCAACTTATCTATCACTTGGTGTGTCCTTTTTTACATTTTTATTCATTTATTTTTTTGAGACAGGCTCTTTCCACATAGCCCTGACTGTCCTGGAACTTTACTGTGTAGACCAGATTGGCCTCAAACTTACAGAGATCTGTCTGCCTTTGCTTCCTGAATGTGTATACTAAAGCCATTCACTACCATGTCCGTCTTGGTTTGTGTGTGTGTGTGTGTGTGTGTGTGTGTGTGTGTGTGTGCGTGTTTTAAAAAAAAGATTCATATTTATGAGTACACTGTAGCTGTCTTCAGACACACTAGAAGAGGGTATTAAATCTCATCACAGATGGTTGTGAGCCACCATGTGGTTGCTGGGAATTGAACTCAGTACCTCTGGAAGAGCAGTCAGTGCTTTTAACCATTGAACCATCTCTCCAGCACTCAATTTGTGCCTTGTTTAAAAAAAAAAGTCACAATTAATTCTTTGCTTCTTTGCCAAAAGCCAAAGTTTTGAAGATACTCAATTTTACTTTCCAGAAGCTTCATTTTTTATTTAGCCTTTCATATTTAGGCCCAAATTTTCAAGTATGGCAGGACTTTTGATTCTTTTTTCACCTGTGCAGACATGGTACCGTCCTTCGCCATCGCCTCTTTCTGCAAAGTGTCCCTAGATGCAGTGTTTGAGAGTTAACTCTGTGATGCTCCTAGTCTGTCCTTGAGTTAGCACTGCATGGGCTTAACTGTTCTTGGTTTATGCAGTCTCTGTAAGTCTTCTGCCTATCTGCCCCTACGGTCTTGCTATTCTTGCCCTTTTCATTTCCACATAAATTCTAGAATTTAGCAAATTTTAAAAATTATGCCTTTTCACACTTGCCTCCTAGAATATTACAGAATCTTCAGGGGATCTGTAGATTAATATGAGATAATACTGAGTTTATCCATCCTCCAACTTGTGAAATTCCTTTTATGAGATCACCTCAAATGTCTTAGCAGTGCATGGTAGCGCTCTGTATAGAAGCCCCACATCTCTTTCAGAGTTTTTCCTTCACAGGCTGTCTACTTGATACTCTTGTAAGCAGTATCATTTTGAAAATTTAATTTTAATTGCTTATTGTTGGTGTTTTGTTTTTGTTTTTGTTGTTTTTTTTAAAAGACAGGATCTTGCTGACTGGGTCCAGAGCTGCCGGGTCAGATGGCCCTCCCCCCTCAGCCTGTGTAGCTGGTTCATGCCACTGGGCCTGGCTTGATACCGCAATGTGTGACTGATTCTGCTAAATTTGCTTATTCATTTTAAGAGCTGGTTTGTAGGCTCCAAGGATTTTCTAAGTTGTCTGTGGACAGTGGTAGTTTTAGTTCTTACTTTTTACTTATACCTTTCATTTCTTTTTCTTGCCTTGTTGTAGTAGCTAACACTGCTGATGGTGTGGTAGATTTCATAGTCAGTATGCTTCTTTCCACGCTTGTGGTCAAGATCTGGCATCAGTGATAGACGTTGTCTGAGTAAGTTGCCATATGCTATGTAAGCTCAGGGAAAAACTGGCTCTGGAGGTGGGGCTGCCACACACCCCGCCCCCTTGTCCAGCACAAAGAATAAGACTCAGTTACAGTTTATCCCGGGATTCAAGAGCGCCAGACGTGGGAAGAACTGACTGAAAGTCTCATGGAGGAGAGGACACTTTGCCTGGGACCATCTTCATTGGTTGGACACTCAGATGGACTCTTTGGTGCCTAGGTTTTCCAGTCAGCCTGTTGGACAGTAGAAGTGTCAGATCTAACACTCTACTGTCTTTCTGATGTACACTGCTTGTTTCTTTCCCTCAGTCTTCCTGTATATCCTATACACTCTTTTGGAATGGAAGTCATGGGTTTGTGGTTCATTCTCTTTATGAAACAGCATGGAATTCTAGCAATTTTTTTTCTCCTATAATTATTAAGATAAAAACACAACCTTCCACTCCCCTCCCCCTGCTCGTCAATTAGTTCAAACATACTCATTTTCAAAGAAACAAACCCAAAGATGGCCAGGGCCAGGTCTGTAGTACATGGCTGTAATCACAGCACTTGGGAGGCTGAGACAGGGATGTCCTAAATTCAAAGCAAGCCAGGAATATCAACAGAACCTGTCTCAGAAGAAACACAGACATACACACTTAGACACACATGCAGTTACACACACACACACATACCAACAAACTCGTTTTTTTAAAAATTAATTTATTTTATATATGTGAGTACCCTGTAGCTGTCTTCAGACACACCAGAAGAGGATGCCAAGATCCCATTACAGATGGTTGTGAGCCACCATGTGGTTGCTGGGATTTGAACTCAGGACCTCCGGAAGAGCAGCCAGTGCTCTTAACCACTGAGCCATCTCTCCAGCCCACCAATAAACTCTTAGGTTTTCCTACTTACATGCTATCAAGATTCTTTCCCCTAGTATTTTGTTTAAAACCCCTGTATCTTTGGAGCTGGGACTCCAAGCTAGAACTTTAGTTCTAGGGGATCCAATGGCTTCTTCTGTCCACTTGGGCACCAGGTATGCAGGCAAAGCACCCATATATATGCAGAGAGAACAAAACCAAAACCAAAATATTCACATCTATATTTGCAAAATAACCTACCTCTCCTTTCTTTCCCTTTCAACTGTAGTTAATTAGTACCGATGATATGTGGATCACAGAAAGGAAGTTTCTACCTTTTCTACTCTTCCTTAAGTGTCACAAAGAATTCTCCAGTAGAAGCCCCTAGATTAATGATTCTCAACCTGGGGTTCGTGACCTCTTTGAGGGGTCAAATGAGCCTTTCACAGAGGTTGCCTACCACCATTGGGAAACACAGATATTTACGTTACAGTTCATAACAGTAGCATAGTTAGTTACGAAGTAGCAAGTTTATGTAAGGTTGAAGAACTGCAGTAAAGTTTTGCATTAGGAAGGTTGAGAACCACCACTCTGGATCTTAGGGTGTTGAGGAATGATTTTAACTTATAGGTTTAATGCATTACTTAGATGTTGGTGAATTTAATTTCCTATTTCTCATAGCAATTTTGAATTGGGAGACATTTTATCAACATTTAATCTTCAGCATTTACTGACAAAATTCTAGTATTTTTATCATTACTTTAAAATTTTTTATTTTGTACTAATGTGTTTGGGTCTGTATGTGTGTATGCCACATTGAGTGCAGATGCCCAAAGAGGCGAGAGATGGCACTGACTTCCTGAAGTTGGAGTTACAGGCAGTTGTGAGGCACCTGACATGGTTACTGGGAACTGAACTTAGGTCCTCTGGATGAACAGGAAGTGCTTTTAGCTGCTGCTCCAGCCCCCATGGCTACTTTTAAAATTTTGAGACAAAAAGTACTAGCAGCATTTGGTATCTTCATCGTTTAGAAACATTAGTACATCTTGAGCACTTTCACATATGTTATTGTGAAGGGCGTCTCTAGGGCTTTTCAACCTGCAAGCCTGAAATGCTAAAGCCACCAAACAGCTCTCCATTCCCCTCCCCAGGACTGATCTCACTGTTCTCTCTCCGGTGTTTCTTTGTAGTTCCTAATGTGCGCACTCTCTAGTCATATGTTTTCATTCTTAGTATTGGGTATTGGTGCCTCCTTGATCAGGAAATGGCATTAATTTCATTATCTTTTTAAAGGAATGCCTTTGTGCTTGATTTGTTCATTTTTCTCCATTCCTGACAGTTCATTGAGTTCAGTTTGCTGTTCTTGAGAGAAATGCCTAGAGCACTGGCTTCTAGCCTCTCTAAACTCAGGGTCATAGATTTCTAACATAAAAAGGGGCATCATACAGGTTTTAAGACATTTTTAGTATTTTAATCATCACTTAAAATTACACACTATTACCCTTTCTATTCTCTATTTTCTCCTGAATTTCTATTTGTAATTATTTTCCTTATGTGTAAGGATATTCTGTTTTTGATGAGGTCTCAACTATGTAGCCAAGGATCCTCCTACCTCAGCTTCCCAAACGCTGGTTCCCTACTCCACTTTGCCTAACTCAGCCTAAGTCATAACTATTTCTACACTAGAAAGTCTAGTGACCTAGTAACGATCACTTCTGAGACCATCAAAAACTTAATTGCATTTCAACAGCTTTCCAGGGTCTTTAGATGAAGTGGATCCAAGGTTGTTATCCTGTCTTTTTATGAAACAAAAACAAAAAACAAACAAACAAACAAACAGACAAAAAAACTACCACAAAGTGAAGGCAGCGGTGCCCAGCGGTATCCAATAAGCCCACTAAATAACTCGGATTTGATAAAATTTAAGAATTAGTTTGGAAAGGCTGGAGAGTATAATCAGTTGATAAGTGCTGAACTAGCATGCACGAAGCCCTGGGTTTGAGCACCATCCCTGGGAGAAAGAGGACAAGAAGTTTAGGACTTCAAGCTCACCCTTCTCTACCTGTCAAAGTTGAGGCTAACTTGGACTACTGGAGGCCTTGTCTTAAAACAACAAAAACAGCCCTCAAACTCTTCACTGTGGGAACCTGTGTTCTAAAATTTAACAGTGGCTTACAAATCTATTGTCTTGAATATTATTTTAAAAAACTAAATAAACAATGTTCAAAATCTGCTCTGATTCTCACATTAAAAAGGCTTGGATACTGGTACAGGCCCTATTTCCAGGTCAGGTGATGGTTCATGATCATAGGTGAAGGCTGTTTTGTCACTGTGTCTTAGGCTTCATGGTTACTGCATGGGTGGAAAGCAGCACCGCTAGGATTTCCACAGAAACCTTTCCTCATATAAAGCAGTGGGAGGTGAGAGTGAGCCTTCTAAGCACTGGCTATGCATTCTCCCTGAAAGAGGGCCCTCTTGTTCTTCCGTGGTGAACAGCTCAGCCTACCCACTGTTCAGTTTGTGAACAGGAAGGAAGGAAATGAAGATGAGCTGTAAGACCTCAGTGGCCAGAGTCTTTCCTGGGCTGAATATGCCTGACAAGTCTTTCCCCTTTTCAATACCAGGAAAGACTTTGCAGGATCAGCTCTTTTTTTTTTTTTTAAATAAAGATAGGAAATGCAGAAACTACTAAGCCAGGCACCTTCACTAACACAAATTTTCAAATCTTCCAAGCCCTATATGCTGCTACGGTAACCTTTACTCATTGGTGAGGAGACTGAGGCTAGATGAAGCTCAGTGAGTCAGGCAAGGGTCTCATGCTTGTCTGCTACACATTCTAATGCAGACCGAGTCAACATAAAACAGACAGGTCAGCTTTAGGCCCAGGTGAAACTCTCAGGACAGACGGTGAAGATTCCGTTTACTTTGTCCAAAGCTTAAGCCTGCCTGGACACGAGCCTAATGCCACAGGCTTCTGTTGCTTGTCCTTATTTCCAAATGAAAGAGGGTCCCAGACCAAAGCTGAGCTGCAGCACTTGCAAGAGTAAGTAGAGGGAGGGAGTAGACAATGGCAGGTTCAGTGTTTGAGTTGTCTGGTGCTGTTAAATTCAATTCTTAAACTCTGGATAAGGAATTTACTATAGCAAACCCAAACAACTGGTAAGGAAGTACGTTAAGGACACTTTGGAATCTTTTCTCTGCTATTTAAAAAGCCTAAAGCTAGAACTTTGCTGGCCAAAAGGAAACAGGCTTGCTTCTCCAGGCTTCGTGGCTGCAGCTGCCTTACCAAGACACACTTACCAACTCTGGGTCCACTGGTGCCAGGGCTTCCCTGACACAAAGTATTCTTTTTTTTTTTTGGTTCTTTTTTTTGGAGCTGGGGACCGAACCCAGGGCCTTGCGCTTCCTAGGCAAGCGCTCTACCACTGAGCTAAATCCCCAACCCCGACACAAAGTATTCTTACAAACATTCATTTTTTTGTAAAAAAAAAAACAAAAAACAAAAAAAGACTAAAGTAAAAACGTATGCTTTACCTATTACAAAAACTTCCCCAAGGATTTAGAGCTGAAATACCTGACTTAGCCTAAATATGCTCACATTCTAAGGTTTAAAATACTAAGTGAACAAAAGCATTCGATTTTATATATTAACTAAATCATATCATGCATATCATGTCGACAAAAAGTAAACAATTTCATTCTGATGCTAATTCTGTACGGTGCCCAATGTACAACACACACACACACACGCACACACACCCACTCCACTACTTTCTTGGTTACTGAGATCGTGGTTAGAACATGAAAACCTGATGTCACTTAAATATCAAAGATACAAAATACCACATTCTTAGCTCAGTTACTGATGACCTGCATTTCCAGTCTCAACCTATACATTTATTCCTTTTTATCTTTTAGTTCTTGCAAATTTAACAGTACTTATTTTTAGAGATGCAGTATGGGATGCTAAAGACTTAGAATCTGTGCAGAGAGGACATACATCGACCTAGCAGAAGCAGCGACACTGATGTTTGAGCTCATCCATCTTCTGACGACTGTTGTGAAAGAAAACAGCTGATCACAAATGAGAAGAAAGAGCAGAGGCAGAGGCTCTTTGATTTCACTGGGATAAAATGAGGTGGCAGGGACTCTACTTCTAACTCTCCAAAGTGTACTGAGGAAGACAGCAGGTCCACAAACTCTTCTGTTGGAGAACAAGGTCAGCTGACAGCTGTGCCACCAAGAGGGCCCTTGAACCAGCGAAGCTCACTGTGTGGGAACGTAAAGAGCAAACTGTGTGGCTGAAGCATTTCTCCAATTCCATATGCATGACAGAAGAACCCAATGTGCACGGGTAAAACCTAATCGGATCAAAGGGAGAAGCAGAGGATTTCACAACAGTAGGTGAAGAGTCAATGCTCACCTTCTGCAGCAGGCAGAACAGACAGACGAGAAGCATTAACTAACTAGACACAACAGACACCCACACAGCCCTGTGCTTAGTAACAGCAGAATCCTCCCAGGTGCGCACTGAGCGCCCCCTGCCTCAGATGCGATGCTCGAGTAAAGAAGCCTTGGTACATTAAGCAGGGTAAAGGTCACAGGTCCACCTACTCCCACCAACATATCTGGAAGAATTTGAAATGAAACTGGAAATCTGTAACAGATTGGGAAAATCTATAAATATGCAGGGTTTAAAGAATATAACTGCTAAATAATCAGTGTGTCAAAGAAATCGCAGGGGAAAGAAGAAATTCGCAAATAGAAATAAATATGGTTAGGAGAAGTAGAACTTGGAGGGTCTGGCTACAAACTTGTATACTTTAAACAGAAGTGAAACATGCACAATCCTGCCTACGGAGGCCACTGAGAGTGAGGGTTACTGGGCTCGTGAGTTCTAGGTTAGCCTGGTACATACGGACTGTTTCCATACAAAACAACAAACCTAAAATACCAAAAACTCCCTGAAGACTTCAGATCAACAACCTAATTTTTCACTCTAACCGAGGGAAACAAGCCAGGTGTGTGGTGCACATCTGTAGTTGAACATTTGGAGGCAGAGGCAGGTGTGAGTTCAGCCTGGTCACATTTACAGTGCCAGGACGATCAGAGCCACGTGAGAGGGTGAGAGGTCAAGTGGGTGGGCGAGCAAGTGGGCCCCAACCAGTGTAGGAGCACACGACTGTTGTGGGAACACTAGAGAAACTCAAAACTCTCTAGGAGGAAGAGCCTGGACCATGCAGGTTCTCAGCATCTGAATTACATCCGCCCTTGCACTCTTTCCAAACACAGAGGTCAGAACATCAGCGTTCCAATGATGCCAACGTAGGGGAAAAACAGACGAGGAAATGTTAGCCATCGATCTCTTATAAACTGAACTCGTATCAGAAAATCCTAGCTAACTGGGTCCAGCAGCTTAAAATGACTCCATGAGTGAGATTGCTCCTGGACTGTGGGCTGGTTCAGTAGATGGAAAAAGTGTTATTGTTGGGATTTGCATGGGCTGGGGACAGCACTTGGGAGAATTGTAGGTCTGAGGTCATTCTGAACTGCATAGCCAAATCCTGTTTCAGAAAACCAACATCATAGACTACGTTAATATAGGACAAATTGTCACGAGATCACTGCAGTAGTCACAGGGAAAAGTTGACACAATCTAAAAGTCCCGTGGTAGAAACAGCCCATAACCTAGGGATATATTACTTTTTCGAGTTGATGGACAGTAAGTATAAAATCCTATAGCTAACTTTCCACTGATGATGACAAACTGAAATCTCCCTTCTCCCACCAAGATTGCAACACAACATGAAAATCAGTTCACATCCTTTGTGTTCACTGTCCACCCACGGATGAACAAGCAGGAAAGTAACAGACTACCAAAGACACAAAAGACCTCTCTACTCAAATGACATGATCCTGTACATACAAAGTCCTAAAGGACACTAAAGATTAGTTAAATTCAGCAAATCTGCAAAAACGGCTTGCAAAGATAAATCACCTTTCTATCGGAATGAAGAATTGCTACATGATACGACACAGATGTAAAAGGCTGCACACTGTAAGACTATATGCATATGAAGTGCTCAGGAGGGTACAGAGAAACACGGGGTTTTACAGTTCCCAGGGCTGGCATGACTGGGAGGTTCTGTCAGTGGGTGTGAGGTTTCCTTGTGGAGTGATGAACTTTTTTGGAATTAAGAGACCTGTGAAGACCCACAGAAATATGACAGTTCAGAGACCTTAATGTAAAAGGCCAAGAATTGACTACTCTATAGTTTACAAATATTGACCATACTTCAAACATGCAATAGGACAAAATAGCCCAACCTTTTCTTCAATAAGGCAAAAATATTTCATTTGCACATGTTAAAATGGCTCTTGGATAATTCTTTTGTGTTTACTTTTTAAAAATATGTACTATACACACTAAGTGAAAGGAGTATCTTGGTTTGCCAGTCCTAATAACTCATTCCTTCATCCCACAATTTATTGAGCACTTACTACATACAAAGCACACTCCCAGGTGTGTGTGGGAGATACACCTAAACGTTCTCGGTTCTGAAGCTAATGTCCTAGGAACACAGACAAAGGAAGGAGAGGTTACCAGGTGAATAGGCGTCCTTGAAAATAAAAGAGTAAATCAGCTGGGCACTGAGGGGCAGTGCCACACAGGATGTCCCTGCTCTGCCATGCCAGTCAGGCACATAAGGAGTCCATGGTAAAGACCATCAGCCATACTGTCCCTACCCTCTTATGGAGTCATGTATCAAAATCAGCCTCTGAAACACACACTGGCGAAGGATACTTAGCAACACGGTACTTTTATTTTATTATTTATTTATTTTAATACAAAGCTTTGGCATTAGCAATTTTATGAAAAAATAAAATGTACTAAAAATAAACGCTTGTGTGGCATGATTGGTAAATGATGCACAAAAATAGGTTCTTTTTTCCTTCAAGGCAATCAGTCAGAAAGCAGTGTTTTCCTTCTTCAAAACCATTCTACCCTATGGAATAAAAGGGAAAACAGAGGTCATTAATTAGTTAAAGGGAGGTTGTCAACATTCTAAAACAACAGATGTGATCCTAACTGCAGGATGGCCTGGGACTGTCCCCAGTCCCTAGTATTTGTCAGAGACCAGTAGTTTCTCACTAGTAGTTAAGCAGCTTGTTCTTTCAAAGTGTTTTGATATTCCCAGAGTGAATACAGGGAGAAGATGGGCTAACAGTGCCCGTTTTTCACACAGGGATAGTGCTATCCACGTTGGGTTTGTGGCTGCCTTGGTTGAGCATGCTCCTCTTATCACCCTGGACTACTATGGCTTATTTGGAAGAGCTAAAGAGCAGACTGCAGGGATATGTGGCGCTGTTTCAGACTTGCTCAGATTTTGGTGCATGGCATATGACCTTAGAGCCTCTATTAACAGGAGCTGAAAAGTGCCTGCAGTCCTCTGGAAGTTCCCTGGTGCCCCAGGACCCTGTTTGTCCTTTGCAGCCCCTGACACTATCTAGCTTCCTGGCCCTTTGTACTTGACTTATTCCCTAAGCAAGGCCTCCCTGCCACCATATCTGGCTCATTTGTACTGTCCCAAATCTGAGCTTTCCCCTGTGCTGAGGATCCATGCTTCAAACCATTAGACCTGTGGCTGTCATACAACTCTGCAGGGCCTCTTCATTTCTTCTCCACTGTGATCCCACTTTATCTTTCAGCCTCCATATGTACCTTCAAATTTACAGCCACCATGGAAAGCCTTAAGACACTCCCAAGCACTACCACCTCCAGTGGAAGCATCAGACCACACACTCCTGAACCTGCTTTGCCTCCCCTCACTTTGCTCCTCCCTCCAGCGAGGCTCCTCTGCAAAGGCAGCAGCACTCTTGGGTGTGCCCCAAAGTGCACAGTGCCCCCTCCCTAGCTCCTTTCTGCTTCTTTCTTTACTTCTAACTCTGCAGAAAGGGCCAGGTCTCTAAGCTCACCCCTGATCCCATGAGGCTGGTGCCTAGCGTGCACTGGGATGTGGGATTGAAATGAGCAAGGGAGCTAGCCAACGCTTTCTGGATAAGGCTCTGATGTGAACAATGGTCACTTGTCATAAGTGCCCCTGCTCATCTGTCGTAGGCCCCACGGAGGGTACCACATCTTCCTTGTAGTAATCTCAGAAAAACTGGGCCTTATGATACAGGAGGGCTTTTCAGGAACACCTCAACATTAGGTAGGCGCTCTGGGAAAAAGGAAAATGGCTACTGCCAAAGACCAACAGAACTAATGCTTTCTTCGTACTCTTCTTCTGAACCATCTTCTCAGAAACTACACTTTCTTCTCTGGTCACAACTGCATCCCTCACTGTTCTTTGGAGCAGTCAGGGCCAAGTAGTGTAAAGAAAGGAGCTGGGATCAGAGGCACAGGCCTGAATCCCACTGTCCTCCTCTGTGGTTAAAGCCTCACACTCAGATTGGTTATAGAGAATCAATATGACAAGAAGACTTATTGCCCACACACACCTCAGAAAGTAGCATTAAATCTTTGTGTTCACAAGAAAGGTATTCACGGTAACATAAAAAACACAGATGGATGCTGGTCTGACCAAGAGCATTTGGCTGAAAAAGTAGACATCTAAAATTCTTGACAAGTGTTTCTCAAACTGCTCCTGAGGTCAGTTTAGAGCTTGTATTGACAGGGAAATAAAGCACAAGACAGTTTACATCACAGGATGTGGGAGGCAGTAAAAGCCACCTTTGTGAACTTTTGTTTTTAGTCATGTAAGAGGGAGTACTACTAGGTCGCAAGGTAAAACAGCTTTCACTCTGGGAGACGGCAAAAAAGTTGTCTGGTAACTTTGCTTTTGAAATTCAGTCTTGTAAATGGGAACTAGAAAGCAGCCTGATCCTTGTCACATAGGCTGATCCTGCCCAGCGGCATGTGACTCAAAGGGTGACTGACCTGCCTTAAAGCCCTAGACTGTAGGTTCTGGGTGAAGCGCCAGGCAACAACTGGCAAATCCATTAGCTTACCAGTTGTCCAGCTCTGCCTGATACAAAGTTATCTGCTTCCACTAAATCCATTTCTATGTGGTGTCTCAAGGCTCTAGAACTATAGTGAACACTGCCCTCTTCTTCACTAGCTGTACAGTGTGAAACCTCGGTGCACACAGAGGGGCACACATCCACAGCAACCCTTCTCTTCTCTACCAGTCCTTGAGACCCTGCAAGACATCTAATGCCTCCATTCTCAGGGCCTTCTATACATCAACACTCTGCTCATCTATCAATGTTCTTTTCAAACAGAAGCCTAATGACTTGGCTGTGGTGATACAGTCCACGTCTTGGCTGTAAAGTTATAGAAAAAGGCAAAATGAGAATGTAGATTTAAAAAAAAAATCACAAATGAATTATAAAATTGTTTAAAAAAACCTTTTATCTGGAATAAAATCATTTAGAAATTTCAACAAACCTGTTAGAAAGACATTGGCAGAGTGACAATAAATGGTCTTAAAAAAAAAAAAACCCAAAAAAACCAAGTAGCTTATGCTTGCAAAAACAAACCTCAAGTTACAGAAGCTCACAACGGAGAGTAAAATATTATCCTAAACATAGAACCTAAGGTACTCACCACCAGTATTTTGGTGACTATCTTTTTATGTACCCTCAGGTGTGTACACACATGTGCACATGCACACACACACTCATTCAATTTTTTCTCTAAATGGGATTATGAACACTGTCCTTTAGGATGGTTTGAAGGCAAAGAAGTAACAGTCAAATGAACCATTGCAAATCACCCATCTACAAAGGGTAATGGGAGAAGGGTTGACTAAGACATGGCTATGAAGACCTGTGACTTAGGTTTATGCATGCAACTGAAGCTTATGACCAGGGACTTGGGCTCCTTCAGTGTCCTCTAAAGTATCTGATGTACAGACTAGCATCTGGGAAGACTCTGAGTGAGAGGACTACTGAATTGTCTAGTAATTCTAGACAAGTGCCCAGAGCACCACTATCTACTTATTACTTGTACAGGTTGTTACTTAGAGTTGAATTCTTTAAAATATTTAATTAGATTTATGTGCAGAAGTACGTGTGTGTGTGTGTGTGTGTGTGTGTGTGTGTGTGTGTGTGTGTGTAAAATGGCATGTGTGTGGAGGTGAGAGGACAACTTGCAGAAACCTTCTTTTTGTTTCTTCCATGAGGTAGATTCTGTGAGTGAACTCAAGTCAGGCTTGGCAGCAAGCGCCTTTACCCACTGAATCATCTCACCGGCCCCCTCACTGGTAAAATCTTAAGAACTGGCCTTATATTATTATCTAGCTTGATTGGGAATAAGCAAGACAATTGGCTACAGACCAAACAATGACTTCACTTTAAATGAAAGTGTTTTTGAAATTATGGGCACCCACAGAGTTCCTATGCTCTGTATCTGATTTCATGGATAAAATTAAATTAATTGGCTTTATAAAGGTAAATGGTCGTGTCTTAATTTTTAAATTATATTTATCTATTTTTGTCTGTGTGTCTGTTTGTGTGCATGGTGTGTGTGTGTGTGTGTGTGTGTGTGTGTCTCTCTCTCTGTGTGTGTGTGTGTGTGTCTGTGTCTGATGGTGTTTGTATGTATGTGTGTTGGTCAGAGGAGAACTTGTAGAAGTTGGATTGAACTCAGGTCATCAGGCTTGGCAGCAAGTGGCTTCCCTGCTGAGCCTTCCCACTGGCCCCAGGTGGCCATCTTTTACACAAAACTATAGCAGAATCTCAGTGAAATTTGGTTAACATTTATTGAGCACTTATTACGAATGAGGCACTATACTAAGTCGAGAGCCCTATGATGTAGACTAATCATCTGTTTATTTTGATGATTAAAATAATCTTCAGAAAATTTAAATGCCCGTCTCACAACTGGAGAGGAGGAGCTGAGTGACACCAAATCTACGTGTCTGACTCTAGAGTAAGACACTATGTACTGACGTAGCATCAACAGAGGTAGCTAGCTGCTGACCAACCTAATACATAGGTGAAGAGCAGTCCTCTAAAGGGTGAAGAATGTCAGTGATCCACAACAGCCTCTCAATATGTATGGGGTCATGGGTGCCAGAAGGTATTTCCTGTATTTGTCAACAGATAAGATTAGAGGTAATAGTCAGCGGAAGTCAAAGTTTTTTTGTTTCCTCAGCTGAACAATATTAATTAATCCAAGAGACTGGTTATTGTTGGCAACTTAAAATGCTAGGTCTACTCCCTGACAGAGAGCACACGATGGGCAGCAGCAGCAATGTAGGCTTGAGTGAGTCCTGGCCCAGGGTTGCATCCATCTCTAAGGAGTCTGAATACTCCAGTAAAAGAAAGGACTGAATAGAAAATGGCAACATTTAAAATGAAGGCAAACAAGACCCTCCCAGTATCACACCACTGTGGATGCTACTTCTGGAAATCACTGCATCAGAATGACCAAGATGTTTCCCCTACGACAGCCCTCATACGAACATGCAGCTTCTGCCAACATTCCCAGCTCTGTACATTCCTCGGGGGGGCAGGGCCATCTCACCATTAAGAAGCCTGACTGATGTTCTTCCTCATGGAGGTCAAATTTGACTTTCTGTATCCTGTCATGGCCTCTGTCTGCCCTTTAAGAGACTGTCTGTTCTGATGCTTCTACTCCCAACTGTGTTCTGAGAGCTGTGGACTTCCTTCCCATTTCTTTCCTGTCCTTGATCACAGGCAAAGGTTTCAGTGTTCTCCTGGTAAAGTCCTATGAGCACACACCGAGTGGAGTTATTCCTCTCAATGCTGAGGCCACTGACAGCCTTCACATACGAAGACTGTTCTGTTTCCTGGCATCTGCATGACGCCGTGGATCCAGCGTGCACTAAAGAGAGCCTCCAGAGCTTTGCTCGTGTATGCTGGTCTTACTGAACAATGTGAACTCCCATTCTGTGTGACTAAAATAGATTCTCATGAAATAAATTATTTTGCTAATTTTGATCCCATTGGGATCAGCATGAAACAGGTGGGAAGCTAAGTCTCACCACCTTTATAAAAACTACATGTTTTCTTGGGATCATCTGGCACATGCAATCCAAAAAACGATTTGTTACTTACTCATTAGCATTCAAGCTAGCTGTGGCTCTGATGATCATGTAGCAGAGTGTGAGAGCACTGAGGAGGCCAAAACTGGCAATAATAAACCATTCTTCTGTTGACAAAGGAAAGGGAGGAAATCACTCTGGGGAGAAGGTTTAAGTCAAATCGATGTCAACACTTCCCTCAAATACGAAGCAGACGTCAACGGAGGTGTAAGCCAAGGCTGGCTCAAGGAAGTCAAGCAGGAGGAAGTTTGCCAGAAAGCTACTAACTAGAGAAGGTTAGTGGAAGTACTGGGAAAAGCTGCAAGGAGAAAGGAAAGCATGGCTCAACCATCTCTTTCAGTGTAGATCCAGAGGTACACGAGGGGTCTGGCCACCAAGAGGCACAGGGAAGTGATGCAGGAGGACTGTACATGGACACATGCCACTGCAAACTTAGAGGACAGAGCAACCATACTTAGAACCATTTCCAAATTTCCTTCTGCTATTTCTGCATGATTCTAATGCTCGGTCTTAGATAAGGGTTAGGAACGAAGAGTGGGTTCTCAGAAGTCTTGTGGGTACACTAAGCAGAAAGCTACCCCTCCAAGACACTCATGTCTCCTTGTTTTCTCTTACTTGGAATTTTCACATTAAAAAGACACATCACAGTTGTGTCAACAAAATAGGTTCACAACTCCTGCTGGGAATGGGAAACAAAGCTGTCTATTTGCCTTTGTAGAGAAGTAGGAAGGCTGGTGATGGAGAAGGTACTTGGCTCATCTGAGAGCTGAAACTCTAGTGTGTACAAGTCAAAATCAATGTCATGCATGCCTGGGGAGGCCGGAGACTAACCTGGGGCCTTAGAACCAATCCAAAATCTTAACTATAAAACATTCCCACAACAAACTAAGTAGAGATAGCTTAACAAAGTAATTCTATAAAGTTCCTCTACATTTGTATCAAGGCACGACAAATGTTCATGTGCAAAACTGTGTCTAAAAGGAGAAGAAATCTTCATTTTAACATTTTAAAATTAAGTATACAAAATAATGGCTTTCATAAGACTTCATATATGTGACATGGGTACTTCTTCAGGAAATATTTTAAATTATGTGTAAGTGCGTCTGTAAGTATGTGCGTATGCATGGATGTGAGCACAGGTGCCCATGGAGTCCAGAAGGTGTGGGAGCGCCCTTGGAGCTGGAGTTACCAATGGTTGTGAGGCACCCATGTGGGTGCTGCAAACCAAACCTGGGTCCCTCTGGAAGAGTATGAACTGCTCCTTACTGTCCCACCTTGGGTATTTGTTAATCTGGGTTTCCTGAATCCTAACTGCGTAAACTGTGTGTGCACATGTGCGCTCTCTCTCTCTCTCTCTCTCTCTCTTTCTTTTTCTTCCTAGAAAAGGCGTAGGGAACTTGTTCTCTAGGCTCCCAGGATGCTGAGTTTGTTCCATGAGCTAATCTTTGCAGGCCTGATTGGTTTATATGATTAAAATTCCCAGTAAGCTCTTTTCATAGGACACTGCAACCACTGCTTCTTGGGTTACAGATTTCTACAGCATTAGATTTAAGCTTTTTATTGACATCAAGATGAACACTCAAGAGTCCTTGTAAAAATCACTGTTTTAACCTATGTATTTTTTTAAAGTTGAGAATAACATATATTGATAGTCTTAAAAAACTCGAGAGATGAATGACTATCGACAGCAAGGAGCTTAACACAATATTCATTTTGTTCTCCTTTTCTGTTTAGCTACAGCTGAGGCTGGTCTTGAACTTCTAACCCTTCTGCCTTTCCTCCTAAGTGCTAGGAGTGCTGGGATTATAAGCATATCCCACTGTGCCTGTTTCTTACTTGCCTTCCTTAAAGGCAGACTCCTCTACACTGGGATTGAACCTCGATCCTCACAGACTGGATCCTAGCACTAAGCTGCCAACCCACTTTCTAATAAACCTTTGATAATGATAAGCAGACTGATATTTAGAAACTTCAATTACATTTGTATTTCTGAAATCTGAACACATAAACCTGTTTGTGTCTCTGTGAGAAACACCACCCAAGCACCACCTGCGTGGTGCCACTCTCCAGTACTGCAGCACCATCTGCTGCTGCCGGGCCACCCTTTGCCCTCCCACTGCTTACTCAGCACAGGGCCTTCCTTGTGCACAGTGGTGCTGGCTGAATAGACTGTACTTGCTCAGGGCAATGCAGGGATTTGGACGGAGAAGAGGTACTCTGGCTCTACATAATCACATGAATTTTCTTTACCAGCATTATGTGTAAATTCTGATAAAGGTGTTTTATTTGGTACGTGAATTATTTTTATCATCAAAAGATTTTATTATCAAGATTTTGAAGACATTTCCACATAAAAATGATGTGTGCTTAATGTAGTAGGTGCTCAATAAATGCCCAGTTAATGAAGGACTTACAAAAGTGCAATTTTAATCATCTTTATCTTCTTTAATACCAGTGAACTCTAGACCATAAAACCTGAATGCCAAGGAGAAAAACCATGAAATGTTGCTAAAACAGACATTGGGAAATGGTAAGAAATGAGCCAAACTATATCAAAGAATAGTTTTACCCCTAAAGGAATGGGCTCTTGGCATTTAGACAAATGGCAATCTCTGGATGGTTTAAACCATGCATTTCAACAAAACAGAGCACAGAAGTCTTAACAGGTAAAGAGCAAGCTAGTCCATAAACTGTTCCCCATGTTTGTTACTGACTCCCAGAGTACACGGAGCCTCATCAACTCCAGGCTTGAAGTCCTGGGCAAGCGCAGTGTAATTAGAAAAGGCAGCACCAGAGTGGCGACGAGAGATGGGTGAAAGGTTGTTAGATGGAAACTGCATGTAAGGATGAAAACAGAGGAAAGAACTTGCTTGTTACAAGATGAATGCCTACAACATCCATACACACGCCACCAGCCCACTCACACTGTACACAGACGGGCACTGCCCTCACTACATTTTTGCTTATTAACAGTTCAACAATTAAGACATTCATAACTATCTCAGAATACTTTCTAGGTTCAAATTCTACATTAGTTTTTCCCTAAGTTGCTGACAGCCCGGGAGATCTTGGGTAGCAGTGCTCAGCATGCAGCACCCCAACACTGCTGCCTGCCAGCCCACACTGCCCTCAGTGCTTCCCTTTAAAGTGACTATGTGTGATGCAATGATGTCAAAACACCAAACAGTCATTAAAGCAAACCTTTAAACAAGTAACCACATAATCACCAGCATACACATTCCTTATTATAAAGTTTGTTATCCCAAACGTGTTTAAATGTACATATTATTCTTTACAAAACTGCTGGACCACGTGGCTGCAACTTTCTCCTTGACAATCATCAGGTGCTCAATACAACAGCAAGGCTCTCTGGTGCCTGGAAAAAGGTCCCCACTTACTTGTTACTGCAATGTTGATTTCACCCGTTCGAGGAGTGAGCTCCCCATCTTGAGGAAGAGGCGATATCCCAGAAGTTCTCAGTGGCTCAAGGCCAAGGGAACTGTCATTGGCAAGGTCACCAAGGGCTGATCTTCGGTTAACTGCCTGGGTTCTGGTGAGCCTTTCCATATCAAACGCTACATTATCAGTACATGGCAGATTTGGCTGCAAAATATTTCCAGATTAAAAATCATTACAAGAACAAGTTCATAAAATCCTGAATGTTCACACCCCCTGCAAAGACTTCGTCATGCTTTCCCCACATCTCATCTATCTTTCCTGTCATTTAAGAAACCTTCTTCAAAGAATGAGCTCATTCCCCCCTTACCGAACTCCCTAAGTGGTACAAAGGAAAACCAAAACCCACAGGTCCAAACTGGCCACTGTAGCTTTGCAAAGAAATGATAGTCATTTGTAGCTACTGTCATGGGCAGAGGGAGGCTAGCATCATGTACAAAGCTGGAAAGCTTGCAGTCTGAAAATATAGTTCATTATCTTACTTAACACTAAATGCTATTTATTGTTGAGGGACAGCAGGTAACAGAATACCTCGTTCACTCTGTAACCTCTCTAAAATGCTCCATTTACTTGGTACCTAGTAAAGAAAAACAAAAAACAAAACAAAACAAAACAAAACTTCTACCTTTAAAAGCAAAGCATGTGACCAAGAGCAGATCAAAATCCAGGCTTGTAAACTGTCAGAAAGGGATCTGCTTCAAAGCCGAGTACCCGGCTCCAGCCAACCGTCTTCCTGTGTGCAGTGAGTGAGGGACGCTAACAGCAGAGGAAGAGGCTGCTCCTGTCTGCAGGAGGCAGCACAGGAAAGGCAGAGCCCAGAAAAATGGCTCACACTAGGGACAGTCATGACCCAGACCCTATGGCTTCTAGGGCAAGAGAATTCTGTTTTAGCGCCTCCCAAAGTTCTATGCTTATAGTAGTGTCATATCCAAAGAACCATGACAGCTATCATTTATTCCAGAAGGCTCCATTAAAAATGGACACAGGAGGGTTAGAGAGAAGGTTCAGTGGTTAAGAGCACTGGCTGTTCTTCCAGGAGTCCTAAGTTCAATTCCCAGCAACCACATGGTGGCTCACAACCATCTGTAATGGGATCCGATGCCCTCTTCTGGGTGTCTGAAGACAGCTACAGTGTGCTCATGTAAATAACATAAATAAAACTAAAAAAAAAAAAATGGACAAAGGACAAGTTAATACTTCTATGTGTTGGCCATGTGAGAGTGTCTGTAAAATTAGTCTCACATGGAGGATGACTTTGCTCTCAGAGAACAGTTAGCAATGTTGAGACACTTAATTTTTTATTATTAAAAATATACCATGGACTATACCTTTATCGGCATTTTGGTCAAAAGCCTTAGCCTTTAATGGCTGAGCTATCTTTATCCCTACATACCTTTCTTTCCCTTTCCTTTTCATTTTTCTTTTTCCCAAGACAGGGTTTCTCTGTGCAGACCTGTCTGTGCTGGAACTCACTCTGTAAACTAGGCTGTTCTTGAACTCACAAAGATTCGCCTGCCTCTGGCTACACGGTGTTAAGATTAAAGGAGTGCACCAGCACCGCCTGGCTTCTACACACCCTTCTTACGGGATGCAAGGAAGTCTTCCACATTCTCACTGTATTGCTCAGGCACCTGTCACACTGACCTCGCGGCAGCACACCTGGCTAACACACCTGTAAGCTGTTCAAGGTTCTCTAGGGACTTCGTTGTCTCCATCTGCTTTCGCTGCTTACAAGTTACTGACACTCAGAGACGTGAAAGGCAAGCTTAAGTGGCAGAATATGACATCACTTCATACTATGCCAAATATGAGAAAAATTACCACTGAACCACAGTTTGCTACGTCCTTTACGTACCCTCAACCAGAAGCACACTTTTCAAAGTAGACTAGTACAGTTACTTATATTCTCTTCTAGTGCTCCCAAAAGGTAGTTTAGAACCTCCAAGTCATCTGAAACGAGGGCACTGTTGCAGCAACAAGGTCTGTGTGAAGAGAGCTAGTGTATTCTAACGAGATCTGGGCATGGCTTGTGTTATGTCAGTTGTATTATATTATATATGGATATGATACTGCATAAAAGTAGGGACAATCAGAGGACATACCACAATTCCTAGGGCTTTCAAAATATTAAGTTTACACATAGGACAGGTACAGTGTTCACTGAGCCAGGGATCCACACAGGATTTGTGGAAAACATGCCTAGAAAAGAACAGAGAATTACATCATAAATTACACAGTGAAGAACTCCTAGGTCAACATTGAAAGATTTAGTGTTTAGTTTTTTTCCTGTTTTAAGGGATTTTTGACACTGAAGAGATAGTGGGGGCATATAAAAACATAATTTACAGACACTCTTCTGTACCCAATCTCGTGTGGTAACAGCACTGAGTAATGAGAGTGAATAGGATGTGTTTCTGTGTTGTGCTGGAAAGCTAACACAGGCCTTATGTACGCTGCAAGTGACGATCTTGCTGAGCTGCCCAGGATGGTCCCAAGCTCAAGTGACCCCACAGTAGCTGGGGCTACGGGTGTAAGCTACTGTTCCCCAGCTTGCCTTCCTATGCCGCTGATTCCAAAATAGGCTTGCGATCTAAAAAAATGTATTCAGAATAAAGACAACCAGACTTTATAAAGAAGCTATATTTTAGGAAAATAGCTCAGGTAGAACTGCACAAAGATATTGTCACAACTGAATTAAGAGTACCCCTGATAAATGTTAGTTTTAGGAAACTCAACCTCATGTTGAACATTGGTAGAAGTCCCAGGGCAGTTAGAACTGTTTTGATGTGGTGAACTGTATTTAAGAATAAGACCATCAGCTGCAGTTCTCGGCTGAGATGCTAACGGGCTAAGGACTGGGGGGTGGGAGGTGGACGACATACTCTCCTACTCAGGAGAGCAGAAAGTCACATCCTCCTGATCTCTGTCATCCACCCAGGGAGGGTCTGTATTCTGTGACGAGGAACGTTTTCACATGGGCTCCCCTGCACAAGAACTCGAGGAAGCTGCCACCCATCATAGGGCACCTGAAGTGCTAGGCTGACGCGAAGGGACCATCAACAGATACAGTTTTGGAACATGTTGTAATCTGAGTTTAGAATAAAAGACAATTTGACAGATAGCAAATAGGGCCATCAGATCTTTAAAACCTTAGTTCTTAATTTATAATTTAATGCTTTGTTACTGTTTATAACCTAACTGTTCCTTTGACCTTTGATTTTTTCTTATGTTGAATGTTTAGTTATTCTCTTTTAGATTTTGACTTAGAAGTAAAAGTGCCCCGTCCCATGTTCCCTTTTGTAAGGGAAGGTAATAAAGACTACATGGCTGTCTGTAGACTCGGTTAGCTAACTCAGAACCTGTAAGTAGTACTTCTTTTCAAAACAAATGTTCCTTTTCTATGCAGCCTCACCTGCGCCCCAGATAACTCTGCATCCCATAACTCAGAGCCAATCTTTTCAGCTCTCTACTACTCTAGCTTCTGTGTATCTCACCTTCTTTTTTTTTTTTTTTTTTTTTTTTTTTTTTTTTTTTTTTTTTTTTTTTTATTAACTTGAGTATTTCTTATATACATTTCGAGTGTTATTCCCTTTCCCGGTTTCCGGGCAAACATCCCCCTCCCCCCTCCCCTTCCTTATGGGTGTTCCCCTCCCAACCCTCCCCCCATTGCCGCCCTCCCCCCATAGACTAGTTCACTGTGGGTTCAGTCTTAGCAGGACCCACGGCTTCCCCTTCCACTGGTGCTCTTACTAGGATATTCATTGCTACCTATGGGGTCAGAGTCCAGGGTCAGTCCATGTATAGTCTTTAGGTAGTGGCTTAGTCCCTGGAGGCTCTGGTTGCTTGGCATTGTTGTACTTTTGGGGTCTCGAGCCCCTTCAAGCTCTTCCAGTTCTTTCTCTGATTCCTTCAATAGGGGACCTATTCTCAGTTCAGTGGTTTGCTGCTGGCATTCGCCTCTATATTTGCTGTATTCTGGCTGTGTCTCTCAGGAGCGATCTACATCCGGCTCCTGTCGGTCTGCACTTCTTTGCTTCATCCATCTTGTCTAATTGGGTGGCTGTATATGTATGGGCCACATGTGGGGCAGGCTCTGAATGGGTGTTCCTTCAGTCTCTGTTTTAATCTTTGCCTCTCCCTTCCCTGCCAAGGGTATTCTTTTTCCTCATTTAAAGAAGGAGTGAAGCATTCACATTTTGATCATCCGTCTTGAGTTTCCTTTGTTCAAGGGATCTAGGGTAATTCAAGCATTTGGGCTAATAGCCACTTATCAATGAGTGCATACCATGTATGTCTTTCTGTGATTGGGTTAGCTCACTCAGGATGATGTATCTCACCTTCTGTCTCTAACTCCCACAGCTTTTCCAGGCCCTGCGGGGAGGCTGTGATTGGAAATATTGTATGAGAGATGAAGAAATAAATTTAAAAGAAAAAGAAAATAAAAACAACACTCCTTACCCAAAAACCAAGCCCTTGCTCTGTAGGCAGTGGCCTTGGACACTCCTGCTCCCCGCTGAGCAGACGCTGGCAGCTGCCCTTCCTCACCTATTGTCTCCACGTCAGTCATCTCCGCAGCTACTGTTCACCATACCATACCTGCTATGCCCTTCATCTTCTTCCTGGGCAACGCTTCGCTACTAAGCTTCTGGAGCCTTGGCCCACCTCCTCTTAGCTGTCTCCCCTGAAGGACTATATGAAGGACTATGAGTAGGGAAGGCAGGTTTGATCGCCTTACAAGGCTGTCTGAAGTACAAGAAAAACTGTCTGTGAAATACCCTGACAAGTTCTAAGAGAGGAAAGATGAAAGCTTTTCTAAACTGGCAAAATGACCTCAATGATCACACAGTATCCCAGCAAATGGCAAAGAACACTCTTGTAATGAGCCTCAGGCACTAGCACATCCATCACGGTGCCCTCGCACTAGCCAGAGGGTGCACCACAGGGGCCAGAACTTGAAAAGCCACCCTTCCATCACTCTCTTGGAAAAAATGCTTGTAATAAAAATACACACAGCAGCAGAGAGGGGTAAGGAGGTGGACTGAGAAGTGTAGAGAACAGTGCACTGATGTATCAGAGCTCCCACCATGTCCTTTATTTCAGCAAGAAATGCTGTGAGGTACAAAGTGGGAAATGCACAGAATATGGAAGGAACAAAGCTGGCAGCACTGAAATGCAGGGTCTCTTCCCTCCTACTCCCCAGGACCAGAATAGAGAGGTCAAAAAGCAGCAGGGCTAGGGGAGGAGTGTGAGCTGGAGGTGAGCTGTGAAAACAGCTCGGCAGCACCCTGTTAAGGACCTAGCAAACATAAAAGGATCTAGGATTATTAAAGGTCAGAGACAAGAAGTCCCTTCCCAGCCAGGACTGGCTGACACTGTTTAATCTGACCTCCCTCCGTGGTGGGGGTGGCTGCAGCAACTCCCCAGCTAGCAACCAGCCAGCATCCTGTCTGTTTTAGCTCCAGCAGACATCTTCAGCTGCAGCACTCTCCTTCTGGGTATTTTTACCTCCTCAAATCTTGTGGCTAACCTTTAAATAAGGTGACTGTTTTTAGTTTTGAAGCCATAATGGCTAACATCCAAAAGATGATCAACTGTAATCAACTGACACAAGCAGGAGGTCCCCAAAGCAATGCTGACTGCCATCTGTCCACAATGAATTAGTGCAGCAGAGGAGAAAAAAAGAAAAAAAACCACGTGACAAAGCAATTCACAAGAGGTTTGCTATCTATAGAGAAAGGTTTGGTTCAGAATAGGCTTGTTAAAAATGAAGGACAGAAAGGCATCTTGCTGTCTTCCTCCAACTGAGGAGAGACAGTGAACACAGATTCTACCAAAAGCTGGCTGCAGGGCAGTATGGGTAAGGGATGGATTTAAAACAAACTATAGGCTCAAAGGCTTGAATATGACTAAATACCGATAAGCAAAGACAGACAGAACAAAGACAAGGGAACAGTGAGTCAACAGATCAAGGTCCCCTGGGAAGGGAAAGAGCTGGTAGAAAAGACCCAGGCAGGGACAGCAGTACTGGACCAGGACCAGGCAGGGACAGCAGTACTGGACCAGGACTGAGCCGCCTCCTTCATCCTAGGAGGTGCCCAGGGGGCTGGGGGCACTCAGATGCAGACGTGCTGGAGGCCTGGTGATGTAAGTTCAGGAATTCCATCAACTACTCTCTCTACGAAGCTTACTTGGCCAAGAAGGAGAACAATGGGGTTAGGGAGGTGTTTAAGGAGACCCTGCTGTGATAGATAGGGAAGGCCAATCAAGACAGGAGACCGGTGTGGTTAGCACTTGGCATCCAGCCAGGGTGGAACTGTTGCTGTCTGTTCAGTCTGTTCAGTCCAGGTGAAGACAGTGAGGGGCAAGAGCACTCAGCCACAGCGGATGAAGAAACCATGGAAGGCTCACGGTCAAAGACCTTAAAGATAGGAGATGGAGGGTATTCCAAGTGGAAAGACACTGAGCAGGAACACCAGGTGGAATTACCACAGGCACCAGTGTCACTGACTGGAAACAAGAAGCTTGGGGAGGATTTGGGGTAAGACGAACTTCCTGGGTGGACATGTTCTAGGTTAGTGGTTCTCACTGGGAGACATCTGAGTTGTCAAGATGTGTGGTTTTGGGGAGTAGTGTATAGGCTAAGGACACTGCCAAAGTCCTGTGACGTACAGAGCAGCTTCCCCTATCTTCTCCTGCAAATAGAGACTTATCTGATCAGAACGTCTGCAGTGCCAAGGCTGAGAAACCCCAAACAGGTCAAAGGTTGTCCCAAAAGGTTGCTCAATGGGAAGAGTTAATTTTTACTGCACCTGGGGATGTTGTTAGGGTGAGGAGCCAGCATATTCTGACCTGGCAGAACAGTATAATTTAGAGAAAGCTGCAACTTGCTGAGACGTAAGAGAGTAGCTGGCTGCAAAGTAACATGGAGAACAGACACAGGCAGTGGTAGCACATCTAGCATAAAGTAAGGAGAGACAGTGAAGGGGATGGTGCTGCAGCTGGACTGCAAAGAAATTCCCTAAAGTCTGCCAGACTTGTGCTCTTTAAAACAGCTCACAGACACAAAGGCTAAGCAGCTGTGTTGTTTTAGCTTCAGTAGCAGCTAAGGACCCCCAAGACTGCAGACCCCAGTAGGGAGTGTGACCCTGTGATATCAGGGTCACTCAGGGACTTACTAAAATAAAGATGTATGGTGGGGCTCCACTTTGGATCTTTATAAAAATCTCTCATTGATCTGATAGGGAGTCAGGCTGAGAAAACTTGGTTAAACTAGAGATGGGGGAAGGGGAAGGAGGGATGGAGAGAGAGAGAGAGAGAGAGACAGACAGACAGAGAGACAGAGAGAGAGAGACAGAGAGAGACAGACAGAGAGACAGAGAGAGACAGAGACAGAGAGACAGAGACAGAGAGAGAGACAGAGAGGACAGAGAGAGACAGAGAGAAGACAGAGAGAGACAGGCAGAGAGAGAGAGAGAGAGAGAGAGAGAGAGAGAGAGAGAGAGAGACAGACAGACAGACAGACAGACAGAGAGAGACAGAGAGAGGACAGAGACAGAGAGAGCACTCAGAGTCAACCTGGAAAAGCCAAGGCTTCAGGGCTGGCGAGAATGGGAGCAGCAGCCCAGAGTCATGTATCTTAGGAGCAGACTCCCTTGAGGAAGATGCTTTCATTTCAGTGATAACCACAACTCTTTCCCCCCTACTTTAGGTACGAGCTGGGTCCAGGGGTTTCTGGGCAGGGAGAGGAAGACAAGCAGTGTCTTACCTCTCAGCTTCCTGGTCAAAGCAGGCAATTGCTGACTGATTTTTAGTACACTTCACAGACCCTTTTCCTGACTTGCTTCTTGAATGTGTTTTCTTCAGCATTACACACGTAGATTTTAAATAACCGAATGAAGAAAAATGGTCAGTACATAATTTCCACAGGGCTGCTTACATTGAGCTTGCTAAGATCTCCCTTTATATAACCTAGAATTAAAATGCTTACTCCAGAATCTTGGATTTCTATTTTTGTATACAGGATTCTTCTAGAGATCCAGATTTAAAAAAAAAAAAAAAGGTAATCTATTTTGTATGTATTTCCTAAGGCACAAAATGTTACTTTCTGAGTAAGTAAAAGAGGACTGTTAGCTTCATGGAGACACAACTGTCTGCGGATATTTTATCCAGTCCCAAGCTGACAAGGCAGAGCCATGTGTCTATCTTCTCATGAGATAAGAGAGGAAAGTAAGTCTTTGGGTAGGCTTCTTAGGTGACTTGATATTTTACACTCAGAACAGCGCATCCTGGTGTTTCCCATTCCCCAGCTCTGGACAGAACCATGGTAGACATCATCATGCTTATGAGAAAACTTGCATAGCCCAGTCTGATGGTACAGTGTTACCTTAGCTACACGGGAAGCTGAAGCATGAGTTTGGCAAGTTCAAGCAGTCTGGGCTGGAGTGAGTTTGTGGTCAGCCTGGGCAATGTAATGAGAGCCTGTCTTAAAGTAAAAAGAATGCTCAGGATATACCTCAAAAGAGAGGGAGGAAGAGAGAGAAAAGGAGGGAGGGAGAGAAGGAGTGAGCTAGCTAGGCCTTAGCAAGGGAAGAGAGTCCCTTTTACTGGCTTTGCCATATTTGATCTGAAATCTACTGTTGGCTTTACTACTCTTCACTGGACAACTCTGCTACGGTTTGGGTACAGTCTGAGTGTCACTCCCAGAGTCCACTGTGGTGAAACTCTGGTCATTGGATGGTACTTGGTACTTCTGTAGGTTGCAGAACTTCTGGGGTTCTAAGGGCACTCATTGGTAGTGTAGGTATTTCCTATGGACCCTTTTGGTGGTTCTCATGAGGTTGTTACAAAGCAGCATGCATGCTGTCATCCATCATCCTCACCAGAGATAAAATCTCAGGACGTTACACTGAGAACTTCCAAGACTACAAAACAAACCTTTTTTTCAGTAACCATGTCAGATACTTTGCCACAGTATGAAAAACTAGCCAATATAAATAAGAGGAACAGCCACTCTGGATTGTTGTGGGAATCAGAAAAGACAGTAAGTGTGATCCACACAGGGTAGTGAACTGGCTCAGAGTAGTTATAAAGCAAATGGCAGACCTTCCATTCTTCATAACTCAGGCCCCTAGCCTTGTGGAACCCAGAGCAAGTGGTGGAGGACTCATGGAAGGGCTTTGTAATGAACTCTGATTTGAGATGGAAAGAAACAAGAAATGGTTTTTATTTGTTTGCTTTGGGCCTTTTTTTTTTTTTTTTTTTTTTTTTTTTTTTTTTTTTTTTTTTTTTTTGGCTATACTAGGAATTACACCCACAACTGGACCATGCTAGGATCATGCTGTACCACTGAGCTATGGCCTAGTGCAGGAGGATCACTGTGAGATGGTTTGTATATGCTTAGCCCAGGAGGGTTACTTAACACACTCTTAGGTTATGATGTGCCTGGATGTTGACATGTTTTCTTATACAAACAATTCTTTCATATGCAAACAATTGAGAGGGACTCTGGACAGAGTTGACCAAGACCTCCCATTACCAGCATTTAGTCCTTAGCCTGTTAGCCAAGCTATTGGTCAGGAGGTAATTCAGGAGCAAGTAGATACCCACTCTGGAAGGGAGACATTAACACCATTCCTTTCAAACAAAGAAAGCTGACGTACTTGCAGGGGAGAACCCGAACAACATCATTCTGCTTATAGCTCTCTATGCAGACTGCACAGTGATCGAAGTCTGGGTCTGTTTCCTGAAACAAAAGCATAAGAGCTGAGGAGCATGTACACACGAGAGCTGCAGACAACTCAGCTGAGAACACTCCTACCACGAGTGGTTGGCTATAAAGGGAAAGAAACTAAAAATAACAAGTTTTCATTTGCTTAAGTATGTTGACCCAAATTACATATGAGTCAATCATATAATTCATACCAATTCTATTTATGATATGCCTTAGAAAAAGTCAGAGCTCTAATTTTTCCACAGTTCACAATGGATCACCTCGGATTATCATGTGTGTACCCCATTTGCTCTATAACTACCTACTCTCAATAGGTTTCACTATTACAATCTAAAAAAAATGGAGGTCCTCATCAGGATGCTCATGTAGCAGATCAATTCCCGAAGCTGTACAAACAATGTGGAGTGCTGAGGAGACTCCTATGCTACAGTCCTAACTCAGAATCAAGAATTGCGCTCTGGTCACAGACTTGGGGCAGTCAGTAGTTTAACTCAGTAATGGGCATTTATAAAGAATCGGCCAACCAGTTGTTTAGTCATCAGGTTAACTAACGTCCTTCACTCTCTGGCCTGGTCCGAGAAGGGCTCCATGAGACTTGTGTTAAGACAAGTAACCAATAACCCGAGCCATGGCCATACGGTTAGCAGTCAACCTTGGCAGATGTCGGGTACAAAAAGTATACTAGCTTTAATAATCACAGGAAAGATTACTTGGTAGGGAGGGGTAGAGAACGATATGGTAGGCTGTACCAATCCAGGGAATTTCTAATTCATAGTGGCTGGTCAAGCCAAGAAAGCATTTTGACCAGGGACTGGTCTGGGGCTAAATCCAGCTGTCTTGATGCAGCCTGTACTTTCTGCAAGCGCCTTTTCCTTCCCTAATGTGCAGTGACACCCAGTGAGAATGCTTCTCCCCCTGGAGCTGTTTCAAGATGACAGGCTCCAGTATTCAAAGGCATGGGAACAAAAATAGTAAAAGAAAGAATGTGTCAAAACAAAGAAAATAGAGAATCACACAAAACCCTCCTACCAGAGCTCTCTGCTAAAATATTAGCACTGGGTAGAGGATGGCACAGTCTTGTTTTTTCACCTCTAAAGCTTTCTAAAATTTTTAATTCTTGATAAGTTTGAATCCACGGAATGCAGAAACTAACAGTAAGCTGCTATAAGCATTTGAATTCTGACAGGAACGCTGATGAAAGGTTTCCGCTGGTATTTGTCACCATCTCTTTGACTCGGTCCTCTTAGGCTTTAGGTCCAGCACAGGTCAGAGTGTTCTCTAATCCTTGCTAACTGAGACACCCTAGAATGAAGGTCTTAAAGTCTTCACTTAACCAGGAAGAAACAATCCAGAACAGATGCGGCAGTCTTAAGGAATGGAAGAAAATGTACCTCTGCTGGCTATTTTATGTGCAGTCTGTCTCATCGGGGCTCCTGTGCTAGGCTCTAAGGGCAGAAACTACAGAGGAGCAGCCAGAGCAAGAAGTCACTTCTGCTACTAACAGTGAGAGCTCGTGAAGCCCAGGGATGCTGAGAGACTAGCTGAAGGCTCTCCAGACAGGCAAAGCACGAGTGAGATTTCCAAGGGAAAGATAATTTCATTACTGTACCTTATCGCCCTTTTTCACCGTTCTAGTTGTCAATTTACTGATGGCTTTCTTGGCTGCGTCTCCAAGACGACGCTAAGAAAATAAAAAATAAAAAGATTAAATGAAAGATCTCTGAACAATAGCCCTCATTTTCGTATGTGATGCTGAAGTGAGTACAGGATCTCTATTTTAAATAATTAAAGGTATGATGCCTGTCTATTATTCTAGACTACTTCTGCCATATTATGTAAATGGGTTCTGAAAAAGCAATAAAAATTTAGAAAACTGGCAGCTATACCATCAGTTCTTCATCCTAGTTGAATAAAAAGTACATTTGGTGAGACAAATCTGTGTATAGCCACTTGTGCTTCTGTCTACTGTGTGAGGCCATGTTATCAGTGCTGCTGTGTCCTCTAGGGCTCCCATTCCTGCCCAGAGGCTTTCCCAGAGTGCTCTAACAGCGAAAGAAACCTCCAATTCCCCACTGAGTTATCACTACTGCACTGAAAACAGATACAGCATCAAGTCTACTTCTGGCTTAGCTCACAATATACTCTGTGATCTTAGCAAAAGGTGAATGCTTGTCTAGGTTTAACTCAGGTAATTTCTAAAATTGGACTTAACTAACATTGCCAGACACAAACAGCAATGCTGGACATCGACAACCCAAAGAAGCCACCTGTACTTAGGAAATGAGCAAGGAATACACCTCATGTGGTGGTGGGAGATGGGTCAGGAATAGCAAAGAATGCCTGGGACGGCTTTGAGGAAGTGATGCCAGAGCTAAGACTTGGGAAACTTGGCCAGGAGAAGTTAGTAAGGTCTCGGGGACAGGATGGGACTCTAAACAGAAGAATCCGAATGCTTCGGGAGTCACACTGGGATGACAGATGCAAACTGAGACCATCTCAGACAGCCACTCTAAATACAACTATATTTTAAACCGAGTAGAGGCAGATAAAAAAAAAACCTGAAGGAATGGGGAGGGGAAAGAAAACCAAGGCAGACCTCACACTGTTCTGTAAGGACTTAAAAGGAAGACAACTAAACAGAAGAGCATCAGAGGAAAATTCAAAATATATTATACAAAATAATTTAATGAACACCTTCATCTCTATCAGAATGGTTTAACTATCAATATTTTGCTTGTAATTTCATCTAACAATCCCCCGTAACTTAAGAATTTCCAAGTGTATCATATCAGCTCGTCATTCCATTCATCTTCATTTGCTTCTGACAGGGGCTTTTGATGGTTCTGTCCTACTTAATATAATCAACCCTTAATCAACACCGTCTCTTACCGAAACTATGTGCTTCAAATGGCTACGGAATATCTTTTTAAAATGTTTTTAGGGGCTGGGGATTTAGCTCAGTGGTAGAGCGCTTACCTAGGAAGCACAAGGCTCTGGGTTCAGTCCCCAGCTCCGAAAAAAAGAACCAAAAAAAAAATGTTTTTAAGATTTACTTTCATGTTATGTGTGTGTGTGCGCGCGTGTGCGTGCGTGTGTGTGTGTGTGTGTGTGTGTGTCTGTGTCTGTGTGTCCGTGTGAATGTATGCTGGGTGTACATGCTTTCAGAGACCAGAATAGAGTTCAGTAGAGTTGCAGGAGGTTGTGAGCCACCCAATATGGGTGTTCAGAATTAAACTTTGGTCCTCTGGTAGAGCAGTAAGTACTTTTAATTGTCGAACCATCCAGAATGTCTTTTGATAGGTGGCTTGTATAAATTAGGATATAATGTCTAAATAGTTAGTATTTAGCTGTTATGCTTTTCAAGTTTCTTTTGGCCAAGTCTCATTTATCATACTTGAAAAATCAAAGCTGCCCTTTTAAAGATGTAATAGGCTTTCACTGTCCATATAAGGGGTACATGTGATACTTATTTAAAGACACATGGACACCCCATGGTCAGAGCTTAGTCTATTTTCATGTGTTGCTTTAGAGACATCATTCTAATTTTCATAGACTGTTTTCATTTGAGGGTTCCTGAGATTTTCCTGCTATCAATTTATTTAATGTCAAACACATTGTATTTTGTGTAAACTTGACTCTTTTGTCCTGTGGTCTAGAATGTTTATTTTGCTTTTGTTGGATGGAGTTCTCTAAAATGTCAACCAGGCTAAATTCGCTGGCATGTAACTATTTCCTACACTGGCTGCCATTGGCTGTCTGTCCTTCAATCACTGAGAAGGCAGAAGCTTCTGGGGTCCTTCCTCAGTGCAGGTTAGCACGTCTCACCTCCCACTTGTGAAGCTTGGTTACTAAGCATTTAAGATTGTTACATCTTCTTGTTTAAGTGACTGCTCTATTAAGAATAACTGATTTCCAGAGTGATGGTTATTCCTGGTTGTCACCTTGACTGCATCTGGAATGAACTATAATCCAGAAATGGAGGGCACACCTGTGATCCAGATCTTGAGGCTGGAAGACACAGACTTCTGACCTGAATCTTGTCATGGAGATCTTTAGGCATAGTGGCCATGAAAAACTTAGGCCCAGGTAAGGTAGTACATGCCTTTAATCCCAAGAGATGATGGAAGCAAGTAGATCTCTGAGTTCAAAGTCAACCTGGGACAAACCAAGTTCCAGGCAGGCATGGTGCAGGAAGAGCTGAGAGTTCTACATCTTCATCTGAAGGCCTCCAGGAAAAGACTGGCTTCCAGACAGTCAGGACCAGGGTCTTAAAGCTCCTTCCCACAGTGACACACTTCCTCCTCCAACAAGGCCACATCTATTCCAACAAGACTATACCTCCAAATAGTGCCACTCACTAGGCCAAGAATATACAAACCATCGTTCCCAGTGACAGCTCTGCTTTGAAATTTACACTGGCATTAATGCAACCACTTAAGGTTTATTTTAATTTGTGTCCTAAGGGATGGCTCATTCAGGTCTTTTTACATATTTGCATTTTCTCACTCATTTATACAAGCCCTGTTCCTGAAATACCTCCTCAGCCAGGCATTTTATATTTAAATTGGCTTTTGTAGGCAGCACATAGATGGTTCTTGCACTTTTAAAAAGCCCATTTTCTTAATCTCTGCTCTCAACTGACATGTTTACACCAAGTATTTCAGATCCCAGGATTATTGGATCTTTTATCTGTAAATCAATCCACCTGAAACTTGCTTTGTACTCCATATGTCCTTTTCTTCTCCTCTGTGGGCAGGATTATAACATTTACCAGTTTTTACTTTGGTTAATTGTGTGTGTGTGTGTGTGTGTGTGTGTGTGTGTGTGTGTGTGTGTGTGTATGGGACTGAACTCCAGGCATCAGGCTTGCACAGTAAGTGCCTTTAAGCACTGAGCCACCTCCATGACCTCAGTTAAGTAATTCTTTATTCTATTATTTTAATAGCTGCCTTAGAGTTAATGCATATATTTTTAATCAGTTACATCACTGTGCTTTTAAAAGTATATATAGTTCTCTCTCTGGCTCTCCCAAGCACTTTGAGAGTAGGTCTCATTCTATATTCTAGGTTGGCATGAAATTTACAAGTAGTTAGCCTGGCCTTAATTTCATTCAATCATTTTTTAAAAAAAAATTTATTGGATATTTTATTTCTTTATATTTCAAATGTTATCCCCTTTTCCAGTTTCCCCTCCAGAACCCCCTGTCTCATCCCCCCTTCCCTGCTTCTATGAGGGTACTCCCTGACCCACCCACCTACTCCTTCCTGCCTCCCCACTGTAGCATTCCCCTACACTGGGGCATTGAGTCTTCACAGGACCAAGGGCCTCTCCTTCCATTGATGTTTTGCCCTCATTCTCCAGTTGCTAAGATCCTGGGTGTGATCCACCATGCTGTCAGTATCCTGTCATTTCTTCCTCTTGTCTTTTGTGTTATTATCTCCACCCTCTCTGCTTATTCAAATTCTACAAAATCAACAATATACCATAACCTCATCTCATATTTTTAAAAATTAAAAATTGTGATTAACATATATAATGTTAATGTAACATGTATGTAGCACGACTTGACCATCTTAAACATTTGTGGCGCATTATATCTGTGGCTGCATCCACTCTCACTCCTATAGGTCTTGGTAATCACTATTATGATTTTCTGTCTTCTAGGTAGATTGCAGAAGCACCACACAGTGTTTGTAACCAGCACATTTCATTTTGCATAGCATTTCCCAAGGCTCACTGCTGTGGTAGCATGCCTTAGAATATTTCCTTTCTGAAGCTGAATGACGCTCCACTTGTATGTGTATATGCATGTTCTTGACAAAGGCTCTTGCTATGTACCCTATGCTGGTATGTCACATTTGACAATCTCTGCCTAAGCTTTGCAAGTGCTGGCGTTACAGACATGCACTCCTATCACATTTTATTCATCTCTTCATATGCGGATAAACTATGGAGCTGCCTCAACTTTTTGACTGTGAATTATGCTGCTACCAAAAATACATCTGAATTCCTGCTAATGTCTATCTCCGTAGAAATGTCTTACACATTTCCATAGTGCACCCATGACTTATTTATCATTGGCAATGCACCAGCAGCTTCAGTCCTTGTTCCATGACAGTAGTTACTTCCTGTTGTTCCTATCACACACACACACACACACACTCACACTCACACACACACAGAGAGACACATAGACACACACAGACACATACATGCATACACACACACAGACACACACATGCAGACACACACACAGACACACACATGCAGACACACAGACACATACACACAGACACATACTCACAGACACACACTCAGACACACACATGCAGACACACAGACACACACATGCAGACACATACTCACAGACACACACTCAGACACACACACAGACACACATGCATACACACACACAGACACACACATGCAGACACACACACATACATGCATACACACACAGACACACACACACAGACACACACATGCAGACACACACACATACATGCATACACACACAGACACACACACACAGACACACACATGCAGACACACAGACACATACACACAGACACATACTCACAGACACACACTCAGACACACACACACAGACACACACATGCATACACACACAGACACACACATGCAGACACACAGACACAGACACACACATGCAGACACACAGACACATAGACACAGACACATACAGACACAGACACATACTCACACAGACACACACACTCAGACACACACACAGACACACATGCATACACAGACACACACTCAGACACACACATATACTCACACAGACAGACACATACATACATACATACATACATACATACATACATACATACATACATACACACACACACACACACACACATCCTGACAGGTGTGAAGTGACTCTTCAGCATGACTTTTTCATTTGTACTTTCCTAATTAATGATGGCTGAGCATCTTTCATCTGTCAATAGGCCATTTTCATATTCTCTTTGTAGAAGTTTGTATTCATGTCTTTTGCCTTTTTTTAAAATCTTTTTTTTTTTGTTAATGAAATGTAGGAGTTCTTTATAGTGTTTTAATGCTTTATAAAATCTACAAGTGACAATTTCATTACATTTCAAGGATGTCTTTCTAGTTTGTTGGTTGTATCCTTTGTTGTAGAGGAATCTTTGATTTTGATATAATCTAGAATTATCAATTTTACTTTTGATAGCTGTGCTTTTGGTTATATCCAAGAATCAATGTCAAATCAAAAAATCTGCTGTCCTGGTATTAAAGTTTTTATGGATTTAATGTTAAGGCTTGGTTCATTTTAATTTTCACATACAGTTTAAGAATCTAAATCCATGCTTTTATTTGTGGACCTCAGATTTCTCCAGCACCATGACCAAGGATCAAACAATCTCTGTGCTTATGCTGAAAGTCATCTGGCCAAACTTCCACAGGTTCATATATTATATGTGTTACCCTAGTACCACATTAATATACTTTTTACATTTTATACCAGTATCACACTGATTTAGTTCTGCAGTAAGTTTCAAATCACCAAGTTGGAGACCTTCGATCCCTTTTAAAATTATTGTTTCGGA